>NC_134353.1:607786214-607973714 GCF_048569485.1 Anomaloglossus baeobatrachus | reverse complement strand
GCTCCACGTTATGGGGAGCCCCCCACCCTAACAATATCAGTCAGCAGCCGCCCAGAATTGCCGCATACATTAGATGCGACAGTTCTGGGGCTGTACCCGGCTCTTCCCGATTTACCCTGGTGCGTTGGCAAATCGGGGTAATAAGGAATTATTGGCAGCCCATAGCTGCCAATAAGTCCTAGATTAATCATGTCAGGCGTCTATGAGACACCCTCCATGATTAATCTGTAAATTACAGTAAATAAACACACACACCCGAAAAATCCATTATTAGAAATAAAACACACACATATACCCTGGTTCACCACTTTAATCAGCCCCAAAAAGCCCTCCATGTCCGGCGTACTCCACAGTCCTCCAGCGTCGCTTCCAGCGCTGCTGCATGGAGGTGACAGGAGCTGCAGAAGACACCGCCGCTCCGGTCACCTCCACGCAGCTAATGAAGACAGCCGGCGATCAGCTGAGCTGTCACTGAGGTTACCCGCTGTCACTGGATCCAGCGGTGGCCGCGGGTAACCTCAGTGACAGCTCAGCTGATCGCCGGCTGTCTTCATTAGCTGCGTGGAGGTGACCGGAGCGGCGGTGTCTTCTGCAGCTCCTGTCACCTCCATGCAGCAGCGCTGGATGCGACGCTGGAGCATCCTGGATTACGCCGGACATGGAGGGCTTTTTCGGGCTGATTAAAGTGGTGAACCAGGGTATATGTGTGTGTTTTTTATTTCTAATAAAGGATTTTTTTCTGGTGTGTGTGTTTATTTACTGTAATTTACAGATTAATCATGGAAGGTATCTCGGGGAGACGCCTGACATGATTAATCTAGGACTTATTGTCAGCTATGGGCTGCCAATAATTCCTTATTACCCCGATTTGCCAACGCACCAGGGTAAATCGGGAAGAGCCGGGTACAGCCCCAGAACTGTCGCATCTAATGTATGCGGCAATTCTGGGCGGCTGCTGACTGATATTGTTAGGGTGGGGGGCTCCCCATAACGTGGAGCTCCCCATCCTGAGAATACCAGCCTTCAGCCGTATGGCTTTATCTGGCTGGCATTAAAATTGGGGGGGACCACACGCCGTTTTTTTTAATTATTTATTTATTTATTTTACTGCACAGTATAGACACGCCCACCGGCTGCTGTGATTGGGTGCAGTGAGACACCTGTCACTCAGCGTGGGGGCGTGTCTCACTGCAACCAATCATAGGCGCCGGTGGGCGGGGAAAGCAGGGAATAGGAGATTGTTTAATGAGCGGCCGGCTTTTTCAAAATAGTAAAAGCCGCCGCAGCAGTGTGAATGCCGTGCAGCGCTGCGCCGGAGATCGGGGAACGGTAAGTATGAGAGAGGGGGGGAAACTGACCGACAGACTGTGAGAGAGGGACAGACAGACAGAGAGACCGACAGAGAGACAGAGAGACCGACCGACGGACTCAGGGAGATTGACCGACATACACAGAAATAGAAAGAATAGCCGACATCACTAGAAATAAAAACACCAAACGGACACGGACTATAGGTAGATGCATACGTGTTTACTAACGTGTGTGCACATACCCATAGACTTTCATTGTGTCCACGTGTGCGTGCTCCGTGCAGATAACGGACATGCATCCGTGCCAAACGCACACACATACGGATCACGGACACGCACACACGGACATAATGAAATAACGGACGTGTGACCACAATCATAGATTAACATTGGTGCACGTTTGGCCGTGTCTCCGGCATATACGGAAACGGACCAAACACGCACGTGTTTCACGGACGTGTGAAGGGGGCCTTAAGCTGGTGTCACACACAGCGACAACGACAACGACGTCGCTGCTACGTCACCATTTTCTGTGACGTTGCAGCAACGTCCTGTCGCTGTCGCTGTGTGTGACATCCAGCAATGACCTGGCCCCTGCTGTGAGGTCGCCGGTCGTTGCTGAATGTCCAGCTTCATTTTTTGGTCGTCACTCTCCCGCTGTGACACACACATCGCTGTGTGTGACAGCGAGAGAGCGACGAAATGAAGCGAGCAGGGAGCAGGAGCCGGCGTCTGGCAGCTGCGGTAAGCTGTAACCAGCGTAAACATCGGGTAACCAAGGGAAGACCTTTCCCTGGTTACCCGATATTTACCTTCGTTACCAGCCTCCGCTCATGCTGCCAGTGCCGGCTCCTGCTCTGTGCACATGTGGCTGCAGTACACATCAGGTAATTAACCCGATGTATACTGTAGCAAGGAGAGCAAGGAGCCAGCGCTAAGCAGTGCGCGCGGCTCCCTGCTCTCTGCACTGTGACATGTAGCTGCAGCACACATCGGGTTAATTAACCCGATGTGTACTGTACCTAGGAGAGCAAGGAGCCAGCGCTAAGCGCGGCTCCCTGCTCTCTGCACATGTAGCACAGCGACGTTATGATCGCTGCTTCTGCTGTGTTTGACAGCTAAACAGCGATCATAACAGCGACTTACAAGGTCGCTGTTACGTCACCGAAAATGGTGACGTAACAGCGACGTCGTTGTCGCTGTCGCTTAGTGTGAACCCAGCTTTAGTCTCATCTATCCACAAGATGCTTTCCCTGAAGGGTTTTCGCTTGCTCATTTACATTTTTGCAAACTGCAGTCTGACTTTTAAGTCTCTATGTCAGCAGTAGGGTCTTCCTGGGTCACCTACCATAGCGTTTCATTTAAGTCAAATGTGGACAGAGTTCACGCTGACACTGATGCACCCTGCGCCTGCAGGACAGCTTAAATTTCTTTGGTACTTGATTGGGGCTGCCTACCCACCATCCAGAATATCCTGCGTTGCCACCTTTCATCAATTTTTCTCTGCTGTCCATGTCCAGGGAGATTAGCTACAGTACCATGGGTTGTAAACTTGATTATGTTGCGCCGTGTGTACAAAGGAACATCAAGATCTCTGGAGATAAATTTGTAACCGTGAGATTGTTGATATTTTTCAACAATTTCGGTTTTCATGTCCTCAGACAGTTCTCTTCTCCTCTTTCTCTTCTCCATGCTTAGTGTGGCGCACACTGACATGCAATGCAAAGATTGAGTCAATTGCTCCCATTTTAACTGGTTTCAGGTGTGATTTTCATAGTGCCTACAACTGTTACTTGCCACTGGTGAGTTAGAATGAGCAACAAATGGTTAAAACAAAGTTTACCAACAATTGTGGAAAGGTGGCAACAATTTTGTCCTTATTCTTTTTGCAAGTTTTGTGTGAAATTATGTTCAATTTGTCTTTTTTTTCCTGTATTGTTCTAATACACACAAAGGAAATAAAAATGTGTATAACAAAATATATGTAATTGCAATAATTCTCTGGGAGAAATACTTAATTTTCTGGAACAATTTCAAGAGTGTCAATACTTTTATCTATCTATCTATCTATCTATCTATCTATCTATCTATCTATCTATCTATTATTTATTGCAAATTCTATTGCACTGACTATATTGTATGATCTAACATTTGAATATCAAAATGAAAATGCAGCTGTTACACTAAGTAAAAAATATCCTGGGCTCACAATATAATTTTATTAAGGTCATTATAGTCTTTTCATTGCTGTAACAGATAAGCAAATGACACTTTTACTACTGTAATCAATAAAGTGTAAGTAAAGCTCTTCTATTTCACCGCTGCCATTATATCAGACCATCTTAGACATGGTTCTTTTATACTAATACACACTTACATTAACTAGTGCCAAAGTGGTTGACAGATATATGATATAGCATTCTCTTCCATCAGCTATGTCTAGGAGCTGAAGTAACTTGACACTTTTCAATGTTATTCTGGACTGAGCAGAGACAAATTCTGTCTCTGGCCGTAAAAAGTGATGTTAGAAAACAAAGGCAATAAAATATTGACATATAGAAATTTATTTAACATCGTGTTGCTAATCAGAATATAGTGGTACACAAGTGGTCAAAATTGTTGGTATCCCTCGTATAATGAAAGAACAAACACAACCTGAACCTTGAATCTGATAAAAGTAATAATAAATTAAAACAAATCTATGAAAATGAACAAAGGAAAGTCAGACATTGCTTTTCAGCTTCCACAAAATTAAAAAAAAAAATAAATAAAACTTATAAATAGGCCTGGACAGAAATGATGGTACCCTTAACTTAAAATTTGGCTGCACAACCTTTTGAGGCAATCACTGCAATGAAACGATTCCTGTAACTGTCAATGAGACTTCTGCTCCTTGCGACAGGTATTTTGGCCACTCCTCAAGAGCAAACTGCTCCAGTTGTCTCATGTTTGAAGGTTGCCTTTTCCAGATGGCATGTTTCAGCTCTTTCCAAAGATGCTGAATAGGATTTAGGTCAGGGCTCATAGAAAGCTACTTCAGAATAGTCCAATGTTTTCCTCTTAGCTACTCTTGGGTGTTTTTAGCTGTGTGTTTCCGGTCATTATCCTGTTGCAAGACTCATGACCAAGCTTTTTGACACTGGGCAGCACATTTCTCTCTAAAATCCCTTGATAGTCTTGAGATTTCATTGTACTCTGTACAGATTCAAGACAACCTGTGTCAGATGCAGCAATGCAGTCCCAGAACATAACAAAGTCTCCTCCATATTTCACAGTAGGGATAGTGTTCTTTTCTTGATATGCTTCATTTTTCTGTCTGTGAACATAGCTGATGTGCCTTACTAAAAAGTTAATTTTTTGTCTTATCTGTCCATAAGACATTCCCAAAGAAGCTTTGTGGCTTGTCAACTTGGCAAATTCCAGTCTGGCTTTTTTATGATTTATTTTTTCAACAATGGTGTCCTCCTTCATCGTCTTCCATAAAGTCAACTTTGGCTTAAACAATGACAGATGGTGCAATCTGACACTGATGTTCCTGAAGCTTGAAGTTCACTGTTAATCTCTTTAGACGTTTTTATGTGCTCTTTTGTTACCATTTGTATTATCCATCTCTTTGATTTGTTATCAATTTTCCTCCTATGGCCACATCTAGGGAGTTTGGCTACGGTCTCATGGATCTTAATTTTCTGAATATGTGCAATTGTAGTCACAGGAACATCAAGCTGCTTGAAGATGGTCTTTTAACCTTTACCTTTAACATGCTTGTCTATTAGTTTCTTTCTAATCTCCTGAGACAACTCTTTCCTTCACTTCCTCTGGTCCATGTTGAGTGTGGTACACACCATGTCACTAAATAGCACAGTGAGTATCTGTAGCCCTATATACACGCCCACTAACTCATTGTAGACACCTGTGATGCTAATTAGTGGACACACCTTGATTTAACATGTCCCTTTTGTCACATTATTTTCAGGGGTATCATTTCTGTCCAGACCTGTTTCGTGAGTTTTCATTTTTTTTTTAATTCTGTGGAAGCATGGTTGAAAAGCAATGTCTGACTTTCATTTGTTCATTTTCATAGATTTTTTTTATTTATTATTACTTTTCTCAGATTCAAGTTATTTCTGTGACCATTGTGGGTTTTTCTTTCATTACACGAGGGGTACCAACAATTTTAACCATGTGTGTACATCCATCGTACAGCAGAGTTTCTAGGACTGTTATCTATTTTATTAATATTATTTATTATTATAGCGCCATTTATTCCATGGCGCTTTACAAGTGAAAGAGGGTATGCGTACAACAATCATTAACAGTACAAAACAGACTGGTAAAGGAGGAGAGAGGACCCTGCCCGCGAGGGCTCACAGTCTACAGGGAATGGGTGAATTAGCACATGCACACCAGTGATTTTTCAGATCGACCGATGGTCCAAGAGAAATAAATGCAGCATGGTCCTATTTATGGACCAGACTGGTACATGTCAATAACAGGCGGATAGGAGGATGAGCACATGAAACTGACCCTAGTTTTTGTAAAGCTGTCTTATCATTATCAGTCTAAAAAAATTGCACAATTGACTTGCTTTAAAAAATGGCATACATTGAAGCCATCCAGGAATCTCCGGTAGGTTTTTCTAAATGCAGCCATCCCGTTAAACAACTGATCAGCTGATTACTAAAACCGCCATACATTTCCTTATACTGGCTTCTGATTTAGACATGTAGTATCACATTGAAATAAATAGGTGACAATCTAATTAATGGGCATGTCAGGTTGGAGCCCTTGGTTGCAATGTCAGGAAAGAAGGAAGAAGGCTGGAGAAAAAGAGCAGATTTTACAGGAATAGGATTACACATGGGTAATGCAAATTCAAGAGCACATGTGAGATATTAATGCATATAGGCAGTGCAGCTTTTAATATGACATCAAGTGAAATTAGGAGGTTGAATATTTTTTCATTTGTGCCACAAAGCCATCAAATTGGCCATTATACATTGCAGTTATGTCTGTATGACCCATAGAGTGTCAGATGTGAAGGGTTTTATGGCATATTACAGGTTAAATAGATCTTACTTTAACCTTTTATGCTAGTCAGTAAGGCTTTTTATAGTGGATAACTGCTGTGACTTAACTCTACACAGGGTGTGGGAAGTCATGTCTGTTCTACTCATGCATACATGATTTATGGAGCATCCTAAGTGCAAGTGCAAGGTGAGCCTTTAAAAAAGCAATACAGGGCGGGGTAATTGTGGCTAATATCGCTTTCTTTGTTAACTCCTTATCGGCATAAAACGTACTGGTACATCCTATGTCAGCTCTCAGACTTTAAGGCGGTCTCACACGCTGAGCCCACATCTTTTCTTGCACATGTCTGCTGATCTGATTAGCCAACAAGTGCCTCTAATATCTGAATTTAACGCACACTGGCATGAAGAGCGTCATTCCCCCTCCTCATCGACACCCCTGTGAAGTGACGTGGTGTGGAGTACCAATCGGTCCTCATGACAACCAGAGCTCAGATGATGACCCCAGTGTCTGTCATGACGAACACATGTGACCGCTGATGCACTGCTCTGTACAGCAAAAGCAATCGGATAGTTGCAGCTTCAAGTACCCTAAGGAGACTACTGAATACAATAAAAAGTGGGAAAATAAGTTTTTAAAAATATGAAAAAAATTTAAAAAAATACAAACGTTCCATATGTGCATATTTCCTAGCATTCAGACGCATTACCTAGGCATCATTGCATTCTCATCCATGCCACAGCAATCGCCACATTGTGCACCGTTCACAGCCAGAGCTGCGGGCACTTTTGACAGTGTATTTTTTGATAGAGGTCAGTGACACCGAAACATTATTTTATACACTTTCTATGGTGCGACCCATTAAAGGGATCTTTTTATTTCATCCAATACGGTTTGAGTGACGGATTTTTTAATTTCATTCATGGGGATATGTCGCAGACATTGGGGGATCAATGCCCTTCATATTCCACAGTTAAGAACTGGGCTGCCAAATTTAAAATGGGCCACTTCAGCACCAATGATGAGGAACGTCCTGGACGACCGAGAGTGGTTGTTGTTCAGGAGATTCTCGATGCTGTGCACAACCGCATACTGGAGAATCGACAAATTTCAGCTAAAGCTATAGCAGATATCATGAGGATTTTCCGTGAACATGTTTGTGTAATTAACCATGAACATTTAGACATGAGGAAGCTATCTGCAAAGTGGGTCCCAAATGTTTGACAACAGATCAGAGAAGCATGCAAGTGAAAACTTCCCGGCCCATTTGTTAGTGTTTCCGGACTGATAAGAATTTCCTGGATCGACTGGTCACTATGGATGAGACCTGGATTTTTATTTTTATTTTTTTATGACCCTGAAAACAAGGAGTAGTCGAAAGCGTGTAGGCACAGTGGTTATCCTCGTCCAAAGAAGTTCAGGGTGTAAAAATCAGCCACTAAGGTGATGGCATCTGTGTTCTGGGATAAGGAAGGCATGTTGATTGTGTACTACCTTCAAAAGGGTTCCATCATCAATGCAAGGTATTACATTGAACTTTTGGACCAATTGAAGGCAGCTCTAAATGCCAAAAGTCGCGGCAAGCTGTCTAAAGGAATCTTGTTCCTGCAAGTCAACGGCTCCGCTCACACTGCACAAGCGACAACGCAAAACTTCCAGCTGGTTGACCACCCACCTTATTCACCAGATCTAGCTCCCTCCGACTATCATCTGTTTCCAAACCTGAAGAAACACCTCAAGGGTACCGAATTTCATATCATTTCTGATGCCATGGCTGCTACGGATGTTTCGGGCACAACGAAAATCCTTCTTTTTGCTAAGCTTACAGAGCTTGGAATACCGATGTAAGAAGTGTGTTGACATCAGTGGAGAGTATGTGGAATAAATGTAATGTTTTAACGTCCTATCTCGTTTCTTTCTCAGTAAAGCCAAAGACTTATCTGCAGCCCCTCATATATGTCCTCCATCCTGGTATATATGTCTTTCATACTGGTATATATGTGGCTCATCCTGGTAAATATTTGGCCCATCCTGGTATATATGTCCCCCATCCTGGTATATATGTCCCTCATCCTAGCATATATGTTCCCTATCCTGGTATATATGTGACCCCTCATGGGCCATCCTGGTATTTATGCCTCTCGTAATGCCGCACACATAAAAAAATGATTCTACTCACCTTCCCTCTGCTTCCCTGATGCATGGCATCCTCTACTAATGCTGGAAACTGACTTTGGCATGTAAGCGATGGGCAGCGCATGACGTCACTGCCGTCAGCTGCCGGTTAATCCAAACTGAATATTCTCCATGGGCGTGGGGATCAGTGAATATTGATATTCTATATTAGCAGACACATGTGATCACCCCAGCTACTGCAGGAAGCAATTGGCTGGGGAAATCATGTAAGTCCGCTATTAAATAAAATAAATATTCATTGCTTCTCCTGCCCATAGTCCTGTTCACGTTTCAGCACCAGCTTCAGTACAAAGAGGTGGGTGGGGTTATAAGCATGGGGTGCAGTGAATATTCATTTTCTTTAAAAGGGTTGTCCACTACTTGAACCTCTCATTCTCATTTCCCATGTGTGTACTAATAAAAATAATATACTCACATCCACTGCCGACATAGTTCCAGCAATGTCGGAACACACGTTTACATGGCCCACATGATATTTTTATGAGATATGAGCCTCATGATCAATCAGTACTGACTTCCTTCTCCCCCAACTTCATCTGGTTAAGTAATTAACAGGTAGTGAGTGGCAGCTGCAGAACTCACTTCCTGGTAATTACTTAAATGTACAAAGGCGTGGAGAAGGAAGTAGGTGCTGATTGGTTGTAAGGCTCTCATCTCTTAACAATATCATGTGGCCCCTCTTAAGTAACTGGCAGAGGAGGTGAGTATAGGCTTTATTATTTTTATGGGGGTGCACATGGAGAATGAGAAGGAGTTGGGGAGCCTGCTCCGGCCTCCTGTGACCTGCTCCACCATTGCTGCCATCTCTCCACTATAGCAAGCCAGTTACATCCGGACTATAAGACACCCCCACATTTTTCTCCCAAATATTGGGCAAAAAATGTGTCTTATGGTCCAACAAAAAAATAAAATATATACAGTTGAAACCAGACGTTTACATGCACTAAAAAGACACATATGCATGTTTTTTCAATATCAGACATGAAATCAGACTAAACCTTTCCCATTTTAGATCAATTAGGAACTAAAATTATTTATATTTGCCAAATGCCGGAATAATGAGAGAGAAAATGTTTTAAGGCATTTTTATTACTTTCTGCAAGGTCAAAAGTTTACATACCTTCCATTAGTATTTTGTACCATTGCCCTTAAACTGTGTGACTTCAGTCAAACATTTTGGATATCCTTCCACAAGCTTCTCACAATAGTTAGTAAGAATTTGGGCCCATTCCCCCTGACAGATTGCCTTGCTCGCACCTGCCTTTCAGTTTTGCCCTTAAATTTTCAACAGGATTGAGATCAGGGCTTTGTGATGGCCACTCCAAAACATTGACTTTGTTATCCTTAAGCCACTTTGTAACCAGTTTGTGAGTATGCTTCGTGTCACTGTCCATTTGGAAGACCCATTTCCGCCCAAGCTTTAACTTCCTGGCTGATGTCTTGAGATGTTGCTTCAGTATTGCCACATAATCTTCTTTCCTCATAATGCCATCTATTTTGTGAAGTGCACCAGTCCCTCTTGCAGCAAAACAGCCCCAAAATGTGATGCTGCCACCCCCATGTTTCACAGTTGGGATGGTGTTCTTAGGCCTCAAGGCTTCTCCATTTTTCCTCCAAACATAACGATGGTCATTATGACCAAACAGTTCAATTTTAGTTTCATCAGACCACAGCACATGTCTCCAAAAATTAAGGTATATGTTCCTGTATGCATTTATGCAGAATATTTTTTTTTTATGTTTCTTTTGGTGTAATGGCTTCTTCCTAGCAGAGTGGCCTTTCAGTCCATGTTGATTCAGTACTCATTTAACTTTGGATAATGACATAATCCTTACCAGCTTCCGAAAACATCTTCACAAGGTCTTTTACTTTTGTCCTTGGGTTGATATGCACATGCCTGACTAAAGCACGTTCATTTCTGATACACAGAACCCATCACCTTCCTGAGTGGTATGATGGCTGGACATTCCCATCTTGTTTTTACTTGCGTATAATTGTTTGTACAGATGAATGAGGCACCATCAGGTATCTGTAAATTGCACCCAAGGATGAACCAAACTTTTGCAAGTTCACAATCCTATTCCTGAGATCTTGGCTGATTTCTTTTGACTGCCCCATGATTCTACATAAAGAAGCCATGTGTTTAAGTGTACATTAAAATACATCCACAAGTATGTCTCTAATTAACTCAGATGTTGCCAATAAACTTATCAGAAGCTTTCAAAGACATGACATCATCATATGGGCTGTCCCATATTGCTTAAAGGCATAGTACTGTTAGTATATCTAAATTTTGACTTTGCAGAAAGTAATAAAAATGCCTTAAAACATTCTCATTATTCTGAAATTTGGCAAATATAAATAATTTTGGTAATCCTAATTGACCTAAAACAGGAAAGGTTTATTCTGATTTCATGTCAGATTGCGAGAATTTTTAGATAGTGTATGCAAAACTCTGCTTTCTACTGTATACATACTGTATATATACATATAAGTCTCCAATACTTACCTACACACAACCTCCGATCCTCACAAGATCTCTTTTTCTACTCCCCTGTTTTCTCCTCTTCCCACAATCGTTTACAAGATTTCTCTCATGCCTCCCCCATGCTCTGAAACTCTCTACCTCAACATATCAGACTATCGCCTACTGTGGATACCTTCAAAAGGAACCTGAAGACCTATGTCTTCCGACAAGCCTACAGCCTGTAGTAATTCTCAGTCTAGTATACTGCTGCATGACCAACTCTATCCTCACCTTGTGTATCCTCAGCCATCCCTTGTAGAATGTGAGCCTTTGCAGGCAGGGTCCTCTCTCATCCTCATCCAGTCTGTGTCTTGTATTGTTCATGATTATTGCACCTGTTTTTATCATGTATACCCCTTTTCAAATGTAAAGTGCCATGGAATTAATGGTGCTATTAGAATAAATAATAATAATAACATCATTTTGATTAGCTTCTCCTACTCTATAGGATCCTGCATGCAGATCAGATATAATTTCCAACATAACAGGTTCCCATTAAGTAACAGGTTCTCTTTAGTGACCATCATAATCCATGACTAGATGCAGGATAAAAATGGATAAAAGTGATTTTATCAAGCAGCCCAGTAAGTGACATATTATTGCAGCAAGGGTCTCTTTTTCTACATTATGCTGCTCTCAGATTATGTAGCAAAAACCTGGTGACAGATTAACTTTCATAAATTTAGAGCCCACCACATGAACAGCACATGTTCATACACTTTTCATTTTCTGAAATGTGCATGAACGCATATGCAAATATGTACTGCAATGCTCAGTGACATGTACCACTCGGTAAGTGAATTGATATAAAAAATTGTCTTAGTAGCTGAACAGTTACATGTTGCAAGTTGTCTCTGTGTAGTGCAGACCCCTATCATTTGCAAACAACAAGAGTGACACTATATTTAAAAAGTGACTTCTAAAAGCATGCAACCCTCTCATAGTGAGGTGTTTTCCCTTTAAGTATCATGTGGTTGTCGAACTACATATTGTGCAAATGATCAGAGAGGAAGCCTTGAAAGTGCTCTTCTAACAGCATCTCATTTTCAGAGTCTACTGTTAATTGAACATTAACCATCAACTGAGTCTGGGTGCATAACAAATTCAATTTAGGTGGCGGTACTGCAGCTTAAGTGGTTATAAAGCTTAAAATGCAGCATTCTAATATTGGCACCGCGCAAGCGAAGAAATATATTTTAATAAGAAGGCATGATACATTTTTAATTAAAGTTTTCCTGAACACAATTACTATTTCTACTCCTGAGACTCTAGTTAAAGCAATTGCCATGCAGAGTCAAACATACATAGTAAATGTCTCTCATATAAGACTGTATAAATACATATATACAGTATATATATATATATATATATATATATATATATATATATATATATATATATATATATATATAATGTGAGGTAGCAGCGTTGTTTGGGCAAAAACGTGAGGCAGTGAGGCAGCAGCATGTTCACACCAACAGTCTATTTATTGTTGCAGCATAAATAGATCCAATTTCCCACTGTCAAAGTCTCTTCCGGATCACAGCCGGTGCATATAGACAAATTCTTTGCATCAAAAAGTCTTGTTACCTTAGGATCCCGTTAACCGCAGGGATCTGTGTAAGGTTCTCCTAGGCTCACACTCTTGGCCTGTGTTCACTCCACACAGAGCCAGCCCAGCTCACACAGCATGTGTTAGCTTCACCAAGCCTGGATCTCAACTGAGACACACCCTGCTGTGCTCTGCATGAGTTTAAATGAAAATGATGGACATGAGAATTGCTACAAAACCTGGACTGGGAGGAGGGATCTGTCTCCCTGTTACCCTTTGTGCTATACTCCCAGTAATAGCTATAGCAAACTCAGAGGGTTTCCAGACACATTCTGGGGGACACATAGCGGTCTTCAAATATTACCCCTGTCACTGCCTCACATATCCCCCCCCTCAGTTCAAACGGGTGGGGTTGAACTTTTGCCAACATACAGGGACCTCTGGACAGGGCATCCGCATTGCCCTGCAACCTACCAGCCCGGTGTTCCACAGAAAAGTGAAAGTTCTGCAAGGAGAGAAACCACCTGGTGACTCTAGCATTTCTGTCCTTAGCATTCCTCATCCAGACCAAAGGGGAGTGGTCTGTCACCAGGCAAAAGTGTCGCCCCAGCAGGTAGTAGCGTAGGGATTCCAGAGCCCATTTTATGGCCAGGCACTCCTTCTCCACTATGCTATAGTTCTTCTCTGCCGGGGTGAGTTTTCTACTCAAATAGGTGATCGGGTGCTCCTCTCCATCTACCTCCTGGGACAGAACTGCACCCAGACCCACCTCAGAGGCATCTGCCTGTACTATAAACTCCTTTTGAAAGTCAGGGTTGACAAGGACAGGCTGACCACATAGGACTACCTTTAGCACCTGAAAGGCTTCCTCTGCTTGTGTATTCCAGTGGACCATGACCGACTTCTTCCCTTTTAAAAGATCGGACAAAGGCGCCGACCGTCCAGCAAAATTGGGTATGAATCGTCGGTAATACCCCATTATACCCAGAAAGGCTCTTACCTGTTTTGTGGTAAGGGGACGAGGCCAGTTTTGAATGGCTTCGATTTTGTTTACTTGTGGCTTGATAACCCCTTGGCCTATCACATACCCCAAGTAACGGGCTTCTTTGAGACCCATAGCACATTTGCTTGGATTCGCCGTCAGACCAGCCGCTCTGAGCGAATCCACTACCGCTTGTACCTGAGATAAGTGGGTGCTCCAGTCACTGCTATAGATGATGATGTCATCCAAATATGCGGAGGCATATGGTTGATGGGGTTCTAACACTATGTCCATTAATCTCTGAAACGTGGCCGGAGCCCTATGTAAACCAAATGGCAAGACGACATAGTGATAGAGCTCCCCTGGCGTGACAAAAGCGGTCTTTTCTTTTGCCGCCTCTGTCAGCGGCACCTGCCAGTAACCTTTAGTGAGATCGAGAGTCGTGAAGTACTGGGCCCGTCCCAGTCTCTCTATCAGCTCGTCGACCCTGGGCATGGGGTACATATCAAACTTCGATACCTCATTTAACTTTCGGAAGTCATAACAGAATCTTAAAGAACCGTCTGGTTTCGGGATCAGCACAATGGGACTGGCCCATTCGCTCGTGGATTTTTCAATAACCCCTAGTTGGAGCATCTTTTTTACCTCCTCCGCAATGGCTTGCCTACGAGCCTCTGGTACCCGGTATGGCCTCAGGCGTACCCTTACTTGAGGCTCGGTGACAATATCATGGTGGATTACGGTTGTTCGGCCGGGTAGGCTTGAGAACACATCCGTATTCCGCTGCACTAATCTCCGAGACTCCCGTCTCTGCTGTTTTGAGAGAGAATCCCCTATCCTTACTCTCAAGTCATCATCAGGGGACTCCTTCTTTGTTGTTGTCAAGGCACCTGAAAAGGTTAGGTCCAACGTTACGTCAGCCACCATACATTCCCTGTCTTTCCATGCCTTCAGCAGGTTTACATGGTAGATTTGCTCTGGTTTTCTTCTACCTGGCTGATACACCTTATAGTTTACTTCCCCCACTTTCTCCCGGATCTCATAGGGACCTTGCCATTTGGCTAAGAACTTACTTTCTGCAGTAGGTATTAGGACTAAGACACGATCTCCTGGTTTAAAAGACCTGATGGAGGCCTTTCTATTATACTGAGTACTTTGGGCTGCCTGAGCATCCAGCAAATGCTCTTTAACAATGGGCATTATTGCCGTGATACGATCCTGCATACCCATAACGTATTCCACTGTGCTTTTGTGAGGGGTGGGCTCCTGTTCCCAAGTTTCCTTAACTATATCCAGCAATCCCCGCGGATGTCTGCCATACAGTAACTCAAATGGCGAGAACCCGGTGGAAGATTGTGGGACCTCGCGGATAGCGAACATTAAATAGGGCAATAACATGTCCCAATCTTTCCCCTCTTTGCAGACCACCTTTTTCAACATAGCCTTTAGAGTTTTATTAAAACGTTCCACTAGACCATCAGTCTGGGGATTGTACACCGACGTGCGTAGCTGCTTGATCTGGAGGAGTTTGCACAGTTCCTTTGTAATTTTAGACATAAAGGGAGTGCCCTGATCGGTCAGGATTTCTTTGGGTAACCCCACGCGACAGAACATAGCAAACAACTCCCGAGCAATAAGCCTCGCCGAGGTGTGACGTAGTGGAATGGCCTCCGGATAACGTGTCGCGTAATCCATCAATACCAGGATGTGCTGGTGACCACGGGCTGATTTTACAATGGGTCCGATCAGATCCATAGCAATCCGCTCAAAAGGCACCTCTATAATGGGTAAAGGTATCAGAGGACTACGGAAACGGTGCGTTGGTGCGGTCAACTGACAAACTGGGCAGGACTCACAGAACCTCTTAATTTCTGCGCCGACCCCTGGCCAGTAAAACCGCTGAAACATGCGTTCCCGCGTTTTCTCTTCACCTAGGTGCCCACTCATTAGGTGGTTATGAGCCAATTCCAAGGTCTGACGGCGGTACGGCTGAGGGACCACCAACTGTTCCACTATTTCCCCCCGGATTGTATCAACCCGATAGAGCAACTCTCGCTTTAGAGCCATGTAGGGAGTTTCCAGCCTGGCACCAGGCCGCTGGGGTACCCCATCAATTACCTGTACATTTCCACGTCCAGGAGCCAATGTGGGGTCCCGGAGCTGTGTTGTTCCGAAATTATCTGGAGACACGTTCAACTCCGGGATTGCCTCGGGTGGCTCAACCTCTCCTGCCATTACCTCTAGGGGGAACCTGGCAGGGTTACACTCTGTCCCTATACTGGTGACCCCTACGGCAGGTATCCCTGAGTCGGGATCGTCCGGCTCAGGGCCTGGTTCAATCATACACCTCGGAGGGCTAGGTCGCCTCCCACATAATGTCCAGAACAGGGGCAAGTCTCTTCCCAAAATAACAGCATATGGAAGACTTTTCATCACCCCCACTTCATGTTGAACCTCTCCACACGAGGTAGCAATGGTGACCCTTTCCATAGGGTATTCACGTAGGTCTCCATGAATACAAAGTACCCCTACTTTATGTCCCGTAGGGTTTTCCCCGGAGACCAAGGAGGCATGTACAAGAGTCACTACACTTCCTGAGTCCAACAAAGCCTCTGCTGTATAGCCATTAACACGTACTTTGCAGAGATGGGGCTCCTCCCCCATAGTAACAGTGCTTACGGTACAAACAGTATGGGCATACATTGATACCCGGCGAGCGTACCGGCAGTCCATGGGTTCTGTTGTGAGTGGGCACTGTGCCATCACATGCCCGAGCTGATGGCACCGCCAGAACAAGCACAGGTGCATGAAATAAAGAAACATTAATCTAAAGCTTACATGAACCTGTGGTCCTTGGCGCGGCTTTGAAACCCATCTCTACTACTCTCTGTTATCTACCTGGATCTCAGCACAGAGGATGCCAAGGACTATGGCACCCTGAAAGGTGAGATCCTTGCACGAATGGGGGTTAACACTTATCTCCGGGCCCAGCGAGTGAATCAGTGGTCCTTTGTGGAGGGAAAACCTGCACGTTCACAGGCCCATGTTTTACTGGACCTGTGAAAAAATCAACGATCTCTTAAAGGGGAAGAAGTCGGTTATGGTCCACTGGAATACACAAGCAGAGGAAGCCTTTCAGGCGCTAAAGGTTGTCCTATGTGGTCAGCCTTTCCTTGTCAACCCTGAATTTCAAAAGGAGTTTATAGTACAGGCAGATGCCTCTGAGGTGGGTCTGGGTGCAGTTCTGTCCCAGGAGGTAGATGGAGAGGAGCACCCGATCACCTATTTGAGTAGAAAACTCACCCCGGCAGAGAAGAACTATAGCATAGTGGAGAAGGAGTGCCTGGCCATAAAATGGGCTCTGGAATCCCTACGCTACTACCTGCTGGGGCGGCACTTTCGCCTAGTGACAGACCACTCCCCTTTGGTCTGGATGAGGAATGCTAAGGAGAGAAATGCTAGAGTCACCAGGTGGTTTCTCTCCTTGCAGAACTTTCACTTTTCTGTGGAACACCGGGCTGGTAGGTTGCAGGGCAATGCGGATGCCCTGTCCAGAGGTCCTTGTATGTTGGCAAAAGTTCAAACCCGTCCGTTTGAACTGAGGGGGGGGATATGTGAGGCAGTGACAGGGGTAATATTTGAAGACTGCTATGTGTCCCCCAGAATGTGTCTGGAAACCCTCTGAGTTTGCTATAGCTATTACGGGGAGTATAACACAAAGGGTAACAGGGAGACAGATCCTTCCTCCCAGTCCAGGTTTTGTAGCAATCCTCATGTCCAGCATTTTCGTTTAAATCTGGCAAAGCACATCAGGGTGTGTCTCAGTTGAGAGCCAGGCTTGATGAAGCTACCACATGCTGTGTGAGCTGAGCTGGCTCGGTGTGGAGTGAACACAGGCCAAGAGTGTGAGCCTAGGAGAAACTTAACAAGACCCCTGCGGTTAACGGGGTCCTAAGGTAACAAGACTTGTTATACCAAGGATTTGTCTATATGCACCGGCTGTGATCCGGAAGAGACTTTGATTGTGGGAAATTGGATCTATTTATGCTGCAACAATAAATAGACTGTTGGTGTGAACACGCTGCTGCCTCACGTTTTTGCCCAAGCAACGCCGCTACCTCACAATATATATATATAGTAATATGTATATATACTGAACAAAAATAAAAGCACAACACTTTTGTTTTTGCTCCCACTCAAAGTTCCAGCATTTTTTTATGTACAGAGAAGGCCTTTTTTCTCTCAAATATTTTTAACAAATTTATATAAATCTGTGTTAGTGAACACTTAACCTTTGTCGAGATAATCCATCCGCCTCATAGGTGTGGCATATCAAGATGCCGATTAGGCAGCATGATTATTGCTCAGGTGTGAATGAGCCCTAGGAGGGATAATTTTTGGACTGTTTTGTTTTTTTTTATTTAAAAAACATGAAAAGTCTGTTATTTACGGTAAATAGACTGTTGACACTACTGGGTTACCATTCATTTCTATGGTGAGGTCATTTGGACATTACAGGCAGTCCCAGGGCAATTTTGAATCAAATCAAAATGATTAGTAGAGTATCCATATTTGGTTAAAAAAAATTATCAAACCTGGTGAAGTCAAATTTCAAAATATTCAATCAGAGTAAATAATTTCTAACATACACGCCTCAACATTTAAATTGCAATTATGATTTCCATAATTACACATCTTTACCTTCTTAATGTTGCAATTTTAATGTTGAGGAATGTATATGTCTGTGGAGACATGAGGGTCGGAGGGGCGCTCTCGTCTGCTGGCCTTGCTATCTTTAGAAAGACTGCATGGGCCAGGTTTCAACACACTAAACACCCGTATTCCTTCCCTGTGGGTAGGCAACACAGTGTGAGGGTACTACACTTGAGTAAGACTTTATTGGGTTACCAACAAAGAACAGCATATAGTACTTTTCCAGCAAGGGCACGAGATGGTGCAAGTGGCAGTCTCACCCTTCCGCTGGCTTGCCAGAGATTAAAACCTCCATGACTTTGGGACAATCAGGGCCACTTCCCCAGCCAGCAGCACATCACTTTTGGTGCATACCCACTTAGAGGAGATAGCAACAAGCTTGGGAATCCAACTGAGCACAGTGAGGTATGTGGCTACTTGATCCAATCTGGGTTCTCCAAACAAATTTGTGGGCTCAGTGTTGGGTAGTAAAGCAGTTCTGTAATCAACCAGCTGGAACCTTGGTCCCTAGGCTGAAGTCCTGTAGAATCAAGCCAGCAACAGAACCCCTTTTTATATCCCTAAGAGCACAACTCAGGGCATTGTGCTCCACACGTGTCACACTAAGTATAAGGAAATAGTGAGTGTCTGGCAAAAAGGGATGGGAGGGAAGATGGAAACCCTGTGTGTAGGGGATGGGGAGATGGCGACCCCTGATAAGACCTGCTGATGGCCCTTGGCTCCCTTGACATCCCTATTCTGCACTTCTGTGCAGAGCAGGATACCTGGCCCTGGCTGACTGAGCTGGGCCATGGGCAATGAATGGGCAGCATAAGTGCAAGTCAACCCCACTAAGTCCTAAAGAACACACAAGGAAAATAACAGGGGAAAGCAAACAAACAACTTATCTCCAAGGTTACTTAGGGCAGGAACATCAACATACAACAATGTTTTCTCCAGATGATTAAAAGACGACTACTTGCAACCATACAGAAACTTAACTACAACACCAGCAATATACCAAGGGGAAATGCAAGTATATAAAGACACAGAGGGTGAGGGATAATGATTAGCAGCTGAAAGGAAAAGATGCAGGGTTCTAAAGGGGAAAGAATAAACCCATTCACATCACAGAGGAAAGGGTGGAATATCAAGGAGCAGTTTGTGCAGCCAAACACAGCGACCTTCTACAGCCGGACATCAGAGGCTTGTCTGTCAATCATGACACACCTGTGACTACAGGATTAGGGGGGGGGATGAACATTGCTGTTTACTCAATGTCCACCAGTTCAATTAGACTGGATAATTATCTTCCAAATGATGCAGACTAGTACACCGAAGAGGGCCAAAGCCATCCATATCGGCAGGCATTCCACAATTTACATGTAAAAAAATGGCACTGGACAGTCTCACATGAATAAAGGATTTTACTCCTTGACGCTGAGTCGTCACAATATCTACGTACAATTCTATAATGCACATTACTGAATCTCCATTGAGGTTGTCTCATTTTAATGATGGAGCAGGGTGGTTTCCATGAAATATAAAAATGAATCCCACTCCTTTAGATGAAATATTTTAGCAGATGCTTTTAGACTGTGCTACAAGACTTGCTTTTAGCATTATGAATGTGTCTGTGTTTAGGTGTAGACTAATAAATGTGCTATCTCCTCCGCTTACTCTGATCTGCACTTAAGGTTTATAGGACTTTGAATTTGAGACTTTGTGTATCACAAGTTCAGTCTCTGAGCTATGTATTGGACATTGATCGTCTTAGAATTTTGCCATTGAAGATCAAACTGGTTATTGTGTAATTTTATTTTGATTTGGAGATTTTTAAGGTGTTTCTGATGCAGCTCTAACTACAAAAGTGAGAAATGCATTCTCAATTAGCAACAATATCACTCATTTAGGATAAAGAATATACTTTGCAAATAATTAGTCAATCAGGCTATATTCACACTTCTGTGTGACATGTCCATGTACTTTCCGTTGCATGCTGATATTATTAGGCTGAGCAGGACCATGGTTATTGGCTTAATCCAGGACTTAAAATAGAAGCTTGCAGACACCCCAGAAGTGGCACATCACATTAGATGTGCCAATTTTGATGCTTCACCTCGGCTCCTCCCGATTACCCTGGTGTAGTGGCAATCGAGGTAATGGTAGTTAGGGTTGATTTCAGCTGGCATCAAGCCCTGGACTTAGTAATGGAGCTGTGTTTATCAGACACCCCCATTACTAACCCAGTAAATCAAAAGAAAAGGAAGCACACACACAAATATACTTCATTTTAAAAAACACTCCCCGACACTTTCCCTGGTTCACTATTTTGTTAAAAAACTCATGCAGGTCTAATGTATTCCAAGGAATCTGACATAGTCCAGGGAAGGAAACCTGAAGGACATGAAAAGAAAGTAATAAAAAGTAGAGACTGTCCCTTCTTCACCAATTTCTTAGGCCTTTGCCACACTCACGTGAAAAAAACATAACGTTTTTTCACGTATGTGTTAAAGGGGTGGTTTGTTCCCCATGTGCGGTGTTTGTGGCACGTACGTGTTCTCCGTGTGTTATACGTAATAACACACGGAGAACGGAAAGCCCCACCTTACCTGCTTCTTCCGGAGCTGTCTGTGGTGCTGAATGACAGTGTCTGGCACAGGCCACGCCCCGCTGACGCTGCTTCCGGCCTCCAGTGAAGAAGATGCGTTGTTCAAATTCACTGGGGGACGGATGCAGGGGCCAGCCGCGGCAGACACTGCAGGGCTCATGGAGGTGAGTTAGTGTTTTTTTTACTTTTAACATGACACGTGTGTTTCTCCGGCGCATGTCACACGGTGTTACGGTTGCTGCGAGCACTGGAGACTATGTCCAGATTTCTTGCTACTGCACATGTGCGAGCGCTGGAGACTAAGTCCAGATTTCTTGCTACTGCACATGTGCGAGCGCTGGAGACTAAGTCCAGATTTCTTGCTACTGCACATGTGCGAGCGCTGGAGACTAAGTCCAATCTTGGAGCCATTGCACATGTGCGGGTGACATCATCGCTGACACGAGGTCACATGTCTCTGACACCTTCTATGCCGATTGGTCGCTGGTCATGTGCTTGTGACGTCTTGCTCGGTGATAGGCCAGCATGACGTCACTCCTGTCGTTCTGGCAGCGGATTGGCTCTGGTGTCCTCCATCTTGGATGAGGCACAGAGTCTATATAAGACCCTGACACACGCCGCATGGTGCTCAGTCCTCTTGGTTCATGCATATGAGTAGACGCTCTGTGCGCGTTCCTCTAGGCATTCCTCTGTCTATGCTAGGTGAGCGCTACCGGCAGGGTAGCGTTCTTATACCTTACAGTTTCGGCTGCTGCCCGTATCCTTACCTCTTAGGGGAGCGGACATAGGCAGGTGCCTGAGGCACATGGTCTGGCTGGGCCTTGTGATTCTACTCGTAGGTGGACGTTGCCGCTAGGGTAACGTTCCTTATACTGCGTCTGGCAGTTGTTCGTATCCTCGCACACTAGGGGAGCGAACAGAGGTAGGAGCTTTGTGCGGCTTACGCTGCTGTTCGTCTCTTTTGCACCACTAGAAGAGCGGACCTAGGTAGGTGCCATTTTGCACACATTGCCTTTGTCTCTGTGATTATTAACAGAGATCATTCCACACACCCTCCAAGTAAGGGAGGAATTGCTTTACTTTCTTATTATATCCTTCTGTGAGTTAACAGAGGTATTGCACTCTGCCATAGTCTGCAGCAAAGTCTTTGCACGGTGGACCCTGACTGTCTGATACTCCTTTCGGTTATTATCAGACAGCCCCCCGTAACATTAGGACTGAGCCAAGGGTCTGGCAGTTATGGCAGAATATCAGCAGTTACACCGTTACATACAAGTACTTGAGTCACGGCTCAAGAGTATAGAGGATAAACCTCAGACCATGGTGACATCTGCACATGATCCTCGACTTGCTCTGCCAAACAGATATTCTGGCTATGCCAGATCATGTCGTGGTTTCATTAGTCAGTGTCAGATACACCTAGAGGTCAACTCTTCTCGCTTCTCTACGGAGAGGTCCAGAGTAGGCTTTATCATCTCCTTACTTCAGGACAAAGCCTTAGAATGGGCGACTCCCCTATGGGAGCGCTCTGATGTGGTTACTCTGAGACATCAAGACTTTCTTGATGCTCTTAAGGCGGTATTCATGGGTCCGCAGGTTACCCATGATGCGGCCCTGAGACTGTTAGATCTATCTCAGGGTTCGTTATCCACTAGTTCTTATGCCATTGCTTTTAGAACTCTGGTGGCAGAATTAGATTGGCCAGAGAAGGTGTTGATTCCTATCTTCTGGAGAGGGTTGGCAGGCTATGTCAAGGATGCCCTTGCTACTCGTGAGGTCCCTGCTTCTCTGGAGGACTTGATCACAGTAGCAACGAGGATCGATGTACACCATAAGGAACGTAGACTCGAGGTCTCTTCCTCACGCCCTAAGCATCGGGCTATTCCAGTTGTTGAGGGTCCACTACCATCTTCCTCAGCATCTGAAACATCTCCCACTCCTATGGAGTTAGGTCATACGTTTTCCAGACTACGCAAGTCTGGTCCTCCTATATGTTATGTATGTCGTCAGGCTGGGCACTATGCCAACAAGTGTCCTAGTCGTCAGGGAAACTCCCTGGCCTAGTAACCATTAGAGGGGGGTTACTAGAGACGTCTTCTGCACCCTCTAAGTGTTGTATCCCAGGTCAGCTCTCGTTATCTGAGAATACATGGCCTATTATGGCTTTTGTGGATTCCGGAGCTGACGGGATTTTTGTGTCCTCAGGATTTGTAAAGGGACACAATATTCCCTCTATCATGTTAGAGGCGCCTATTCCTGTCCGTGTTGTTAATGGAACTATGTTGTCTGACTCCATTACATTGAGGACAGTTCCCTTGCGCCTTTCCCTGTCTCAGTGTCACATAGAGGAGATTTCTTTTCTTGTTTTGCCTGAGGGTATAGACGACGTCCTTCTGGGTCTTCCATGGCTTCGGACTCATGCTCCTCACATTGACTGGGAGTCTGACAGCATTATTAGTTGGGGTTCGAAATGTCAGTCCCGATGCCTTCCCTTACCACCTAAGGTCGTTGCGGTTGCATCAACTGATCTCTCTCCCATACCTACACCCTATTTGGATTTCGCTGACGTGTTCTCCAAACAGGGTGCTGAGGTTCTTCCACCCCATAGGCCGTATGACTGTGCCATAGACCTTATCCCAGGTTCGGTTCCACCTAAAGGCAGGGTTTACCCCCTGTCGATACCTGAGTCGGAGGCCATGTCGACCTATATAAGAGAGAGTTTAGAGAAGGGGTTCATTCGTAAGTCTGTCTCTCCCGCGGGAGCTGGGTTTTTCTTTGTTCGGAAGAAAGAGGGTGATTTGCGTCCCTGCATAGATTACAGGGGTCTCAACGCAATCACAATAAAGAACAAATACCCATTACCTTTAATTTCGGAGCTCTTTGACAGACTGAGAGGAGCTCAAGTTTTTACGAAGTTGGATCTGCGGGGTGCGTATAACTTGGTACGAATTCGAAAGGGTGACGAATGGAAGACCGCTTTTAACACCCGAGACGGTCACTATGAATACCTCGTCATGCCTTTTGGGTTATGTAATGCACCCGCAGTATTTCAGGACTTCGTAAACGATGTGTTCTGGGATTTACTGTTATCCTCAGTAGTGGTGTATCTGGACGACATCCTGATTTTTTCTCCTGATCTGGAGACTCATCGTCAGGATGTCATTCGTGTCCTTTCCCGTTTAAGGGAGCACTCATTGTTTGCTAAACTCGAGAAATGTGTATTCGAGCAGTCCTCATTGCCTTTTTTGGGTTACATTATCTCACAAGAGGGTCTGGCTATGGATCCTGCGAAGCTCTCTGCTGTCCTGCAATGGTCCGAACCTCATTCCTTGAAGGCGGTGCAACGCTTCTTAGGATTCATAAATTATTACAGGCAGTTCATACCCCATTTTTCTACTTTGGTGGCCCCTTTGGTGGCCTTGACTAAGAAAGGTGCTAATCCCAAAGCCTGGTCTACTGAGACATCTCAGGCTTTTGAGACAGTAAAAAGACACTTTTCAACTGCTCCCGTTCTTCAAAGACCCGATGAGAATAAGCCCTTCCTCTTAGAGGTTGATGCCTCTTCAGTGGGTGCTGGTGCGGTCTTGTATCAAAAGAACGGTGCAGGTAGAAAAAGGCCGTGTTTCTTCTTTGCTAAAACCTTTTCACCGGCAGAGAGAAACTATACCATTGGGGATAGGGAACTGCTCGCCTTGAGATTAGCCTTGGAGGAGTGGCGTCACTTGCTGGAAGGAGCGAAACATCCTTTCCAGGTCTATACAGACCATAAGAATCTGACGTACTTACAAACCGCTCAGCGTCTGAATCCTCGCCAAGCCCGCTGGTCCTTGTTTTTCTCCCGCTTTCACTTCTCCATCAACTATCTGTCTGGGAGTAAGAATAACAAGGCAGACGCCCTGTCTCGCTCTATGCTTTCTACCCAGGAAGAGATTGACGAACCTCGTCTTATCCTTCCCTCCAGGGTTTTTCATACGCTCTCCCCTGTGACGTTAGACCAAATCCCACCGGGCAAGACCTTTGTTCCGCCTGATCGACAGAATGATATACTGTCATGGGCCCACACCCATGACATGAGATATGTCGGTTCCTGCTACTCGTGTGCTCGCAACCGTCCATTACGGCAGAGACCGGCTGGGCTCTTGCATCCTTTACCAGTGCCAGATAGACCATGGGAGGTGGTAGGCATGGACTTTGTGGGTGATCTTCCATGTTCACAGGGACATAGATTTGTGTGGGTCATTACGGACCATTTCTCCCGGATGGTTCATCTCGTACCGTTATCGAGAATCCCATCTTCCAGGGTACTAGCCAAACTATTCCTCAAGCATGTCTTTAGGCTTCACGGGATGCCAGATCGTATCATTTGTGATAGAGGCCCGCAATTTACTTCCCGTTTCTGGCGAGATCTTTGTAGCCTTCTGCAAATTGAGTTGAATCTCTCTTCGGCATACCATCCGGAGACTAATGGTTTGGTTGAACGTACCAATCAATCTATGATTATATACCTTCGACACTTTGTTGCTGAGAACCACGATAACTGGTCCTCCCTCCTACCCTGGGCAGAATTTGCCCTTAACAATTCGCTGGCTGAGGCCACTGGGCAGACACCGTTCGTACTCAATAATGGGCAACACCCTAGGGTACCGGTACCGTTTCCCGCTGCTGCACCTCCTCCTCTTGTGGCCGACTGGGCAACTAATGCCAGAGAGGTTTGGGATCGGACTCAAGAGTCGATCCAAGCAGCTAAGGACCGTATGAAGACGGTGTCCGATCGGTTTCGTCGCCCGGCTCCTGTCTTTTCTCCAGGGGACTTTGTGTGGCTCTCTGCAAAACACGTGAGACTTAGAGTGAGCTCTGTCAAATTTGCTCCTCGCTTCCTGGGTCCTTATGAGGTTCTTCGACAGGTAAATCCTGTAGTCTATCAATTGAAGTTACCTGTCCATCTTAGGATTCATGACAAATTCCATGTCTCACTGCTAAAGCCGGCTATTTTACCTCACGCTCGTGAAGTGCACTCTCCTGCCTCTGATTCCTCTCGCTCTAGCTATGAGGTACGAGCCATAGTTGGTTCTAAGATGGTTAGAGGGCGCAGGTTCTTCTTGATAGATTGGGAGGGCTATGGCCCGGAACATCGCTCTTGGGAGCCTGAGGAGGCTGTCCATGCTCCCGACTTAGTTGCCGATTACCTGCGTCGCCGGGAGGGGGGCCCTTGAGGGGGAGGTACTGTTACGGTTGCTGCGAGCACTGGAGACTATGTCCAGATTTCTTGCTACTGCACATGTGCGAGCGCTGGAGACTAAGTCCAGATTTCTTGCTACTGCACATGTGCGAGCGCTGGAGACTAAGTCCAATCTTGGAGCCATTGCACATGTGCGGGTGACATCATCGCTGACACGAGGTCACATGTCTCTGACACCTTCTATGCCGATTGGTCGCTGGTCATGTGCTTGTGACGTCTTGCTCGGTGATAGGCCAGCATGACGTCACTCCTGTCGTTCTGGCAGCGGATTGGCTCTGGTGTCCTCCATCTTGGATGAGGCACAGAGTCTATATAAGACCCTGACACACGCCGCATGGTGCTCAGTCCTCTTGGTTCATGCATATGAGTAGACGCTCTGTGCCGTTCCTCTAGGCATTCCTCTGTCTATGCTAGGTGAGCGCTACCGGCAGGGTAGCGTTCTTATACCTTACAGTTTCGGCTGCTGTCCGTATCCTTACCTCTTAGGGGAGCGGACATAGGCAGGTGCCTGAGGCACATGGTCTGGCTGGGCCTTGTGATTCTACTCGTAGGTGGACGTTGCCGCTAGGGTAACGTTCCTTATACTGCGTCTGGCAGTTGTTCGTATCCTCGCACACTAGGGGAGCGAACAGAGGTAGGAGCTTTGTGCGGCTTACGCTGCTGTTCGTCTCTTTTGCACCACTAGAAGAGCGGACCTAGGCAGGTGCCATATCTAGTGGTTCGTGTCCTCGCACACTAGTGGAGCGAACGCAGGTAGGAGCTTTGTGCGGCTTACGCTGCTGTTCGTCTCTTTTGCACCACTAGAAGAGCGGACCTAGGTAGGTGCCATTTCGCACACATTGCTTTTGTCTCTGTGATTATTAACAGAGATCATTCCACACATCCTCCAAGTAAGGGAGGAATTGCTTTACTTTCTTATTATATCCTTCTGTGAGTTAACAGAGGTATTGCACTCTGCCATAGTCTGCAGCAAAGTCTTTGCACGGTGGACCCTGACTGTCTGATACTCCTTTCGGTTATTATCAGACAGCCCCCCGTAACACACGGGCCCGCATCCACACTACATCCGTGTGGTACGGGTGCGGGCCGTGTGACACCCGTGCTGCCAGAGAAAAACGGACATTTCAGTGTGCGAAACACACGGACACGCGTAAGTAACCCTGTAGAGGGTTGTGACATTACATAGTTGCAGGATATCTAACTATCTTACAATCTTACTTTATTATTTCTGACAACTAGCAAGAATGTACATAGTGAATTCTGATAGTAAAAACACATTGCATATAGAAGGCATACGCATGTCCTATGCATGTCATATGGATGCTACGTAAGAAAAAAAAATTGCACACTCGCATAACACTCGCATGACATACGCAATAACATACAAATGACAGTTGTCCCACTTTTTGGTATGAGTATCGGAGTAGATTATTTATACGCTAGTGGAAGTGAGGCCTAAGAGAAATCCTTCCTTGAAATAGTATAAAAATGAGTTGTAAGTACAGGTCACTGACAGAAGAGTTACCTAGAGACAGGAGGCAAGTAGCGGGCAGAGAATAGTGAGAAAGGCAGGAGAGATGTAAGTGCAATGACCTCCCACAGCACTTACAACTCATTTTCATACTATTTCAAGTATGGATTTCTCTAAAACAGCAAAATGGATTTGTACAAGAAGGGTAAGTATTTAATCAGCATTAAAGCATCTTAATCTGCATAGTTTTAGTTTGGGGTCCAGAATCTTGATGACTTTGTTATCCTTTTTCAGTTCACAGTACTTACTAGTCCTTCTAGTAGTAGTAGGCTTTACCTATGTACTACAGTGCAATGTGTCCCCTGTCAGCATTTGACTGACAGTCAATCAGGCCCTTTCACCTGGAGACCAGGAGAGTAAAATTTTCAAAAACATTACAAAAAAAGTGAAAAAGTCAGTAAGAAAAAACTTATTTTGCACAATTTATAGTTGTTTTTATTATAATGTTGGGGCTATACGGTGACATGTGTCACGTGACAACAATTCTCATACAATTTGTGTGACCAAGAAGATCTCTGCAACTATTTTAATGCTATGATTTTGCTGTGAAAAAAGCCAAATTGTAGATAGGTCGCACAAAAGTTGCATGCAATTTTGATTGATATCTATGCGTCTTGTTACTAGTGTCAGAAAGTTCAACACATTTAGAAACAATAGTGACTGCGTGAAAGTCACGGTAGGTCACAGGTCGCAGTACCACACCATGGGGTGTGATTAGATACAGTGTCAGTGGCATGTGTAGTATAATTGTATTGATCCTCATTTGCTGTGCATGTGTATATAAATAGGAATGACTCTGTGCTCCGCTTTTTGTTGCGCTCTAATGGTAAAGTCATATTTAAATAGTCAACAGTTTGGATAAGAGGGTAGATGGGATGTTTCCCTTGACGGTTTTCAGCAGTAACATACAGTATGTATCAAGCATGTATGAAGCTTCATACATTTTTTAAAGTATCTCTTCAGTTCTTTGAAATCAGGATGCATTTGTGTCTGCGGCTAAGAGCGTTGCTATGGCAACCCCTTCCCTGCTTGCTGCCCACTGAATTCACCATACAGCTCACTCTGCATCGTGAAGAACCCAGTAATCACTCCTCTGCTGCAGCTATTATGTTCTCCACAATATTATGTATATTTCACAGATTATGGGCAGGTAAAATCTCTCCTAACTTATATTAACTTTCCATAAGCATATACCAAGCCATGTATATAAATGTTCAGTCCAGGTATATACATATAGATCTATTTTCTATGTAAAGGCATGGAATGAGTGATGTAGCACCCCTGAGGTATCAGGTGGCACAAAATGTAACCTGTGGAAACCCAATCCCCGGAATATCCATGCCAGTCAACACACTAGCACCCTCAGGCCATATACATCACCCCAATTCCAGACTAGGAGACTGCCTAGCAACAGGTAAAAGGGATGGGCACTTATTGGCTAATTGCCACCCAATCTGTAGGGAGAGACCCAGTAAGGGGAGGGGCATGTGGTCAGTTGGGAAGTTGGCAGGAGGAAGTGAAGCAGAGAGTGTGTGTAGAGTTGGCGGGAAGGAGGGTAGAGGAAGAAGTCAAGGAAAGGAGAGGTGGAAGTAGAGAGTTGAGAGGTATAGTACAGAAAGAAGGGAAAAGACCTGAAGTAGCAACGGAACGCTGTAACAGGAGTGAGGGACTGTGGAGTAAGGAACCAGGACTCCAGGAACCGTAAGTTATCTGTGGAAGTATAATACTCCAGGAATCACGGGACACCTGTGGAAGTCTGGAACCTAGGCTTACAGGACTCAGCACAAGGTGGGGTGCAGACCCTAGGACAGCGGGACACTTTATGGTCAACTGTTAATTCTGCCAGGTGAGGGGATCTCCAGGGTCCCTCATCAACCCAAAGAGTCTGAAGCGTCAGCAGCAAAGAGGGGACCGGGGATTGAACCCATTAAATAGTCCAGGCTGCCTGCAATAGGACCAAGACTGAAATGGAGGGGTTCCCCAGAAGCTCTAGGCTACGGGACCCCAATAAAAACAAGTGTGCACAGAGGACAGCTAACCCAGGTCACAGCTGGCATGGAGAACACGGGGATCAGAAACACATGTAACCAGCACCAGCGGGTCCAGGTATCAGCCACAAGTAAACGGCAAGCTGAAACTGCAATACCGGTGTGGACTGTTTCCTTCGCGCGTCTGTACCTGTACACTGATTGTCCCCTACCATTGCCCCTCCTCAGCCACTGCTGGGGCCTAGCCCCGCTTGTGGAGGGCCCAAAACACCTACGCTGTACTACTCCACCAGCCCCAGCAGGACCTTGCAGCAGTGGCTTCAATAACCTGGCCGCACACCACAAGTGGCGCAGTCGAGAACTCTTTTATTTTATTTTATTTCTTTTCATTTTTTTACCCCTTTTATCGGACCGACCCCCAGGGTCACGGAACCGGGCATCGGCCACGACCACGACTATCCCCCCCTGCACACCGCACGCCTGGGACCGAGTATCCCACAGCCCTGGGGCGTCACAAGTTACAATTTTCCTTGTGGTTAAAAGCAGGATCTAAATCAGGCTTTGGGCAGAACCAACAAAACTGGCATGTAATGATCAGGTCATATGCATATGGCATTGGGGTATCATTGCACCTATTCAGTGACCGATTCCGTTGACCTGCCGCACTTATTCTATAGACTTATGCGGGCGTCACACGATATGATCTATCGTGCGATCGCACGAGCGATCGTATCCGCCCCCGTCGTTTGTGCGTCACAGGCAAATCGCTGCCCGTGTCGCACAAAGTCGTTAAACCCCCGTCACACGTACTTGCGCAACGTCACTGTGGGTGGCGAACATCCACTTCCTGAAGGGGGTGGGACGTTCGGCGTCACAGCGACGTCACACAGCCGCCAGCCAATAGAAGCGGAGGGGCGGAGATGAGCGGGACATAAACATCCCGCCCACCTTCTTCCTTCAGCATTGCCGGCGGCCGCAGGTAAGCTGCAGTTCATCAATCCCGGGGTGTCACATGGAGCGATGTGTGCTACCCCGGGTACAATGCACAATCGGCGCAAAGAAAAATAAATGATTTTTTAAAAATAAACGACTTGTAAACAATACACGATTTGTAACCGATTTGCGATCGTTCTGAGACGTTCGTAGGTGTCACACGAAACGACGTCGCAAACGATGCCGGATGTGCGTCACGAAAACCGTGACCCCGACGACATATCGCACGATAGATCGTCTCGTGTGACGCCCGCATTAGTGATATCATGTTCATGGAAGATCTTATTCATTCCAATCCTACAAAACAAGGTTCACTGCTCTTTCGTATATATATATATATATATATATATATATATATATATATATACAGTTAGGTCCAGAAATATTTGGACAGTGACACAACTTTTGTCATTTTAGCTGTTTACAAAAACATGTTCAGAAATACAATTATATATATAATATGGGCTGAAATTGCACACTCCCAGCTGCAATATGAGAGTTTTCACATCCAAATCGGAGAAAGGGTTTAGGAATCATAGCTCTGTAATGCATAGCCTCCTCTTTTTCAAGGGACCAAAAGTAATTGGACAAGGGACTCTAAGGGCTGCAATTAACTCTGAAGGTGTCTCCCTCTTTAACCTGTAATCAATGAAGTAGTTAAAAGATCTGGGGTTGATTACAGGTGTGTGGTTTTGCATTTGGAAGCTGTTGCTGTGACCAGACAACATGCGGTCTAAGGAACTCTCAATTGAGGTGAAGCAGAACATCCTGAGGCTGAAAAAAAAGAAAAAATCCACCAGAGAGATAGCAGACATGCTTGGAGTAGCAAAATCAACAGTCGGGTACATTCTGAGAAAAAAGGAATTGACTGGTGAGCTTGGGAACTCAAAAAGGCCTGGGCGTCCACGGATGACAACAGTGGTGGATGATCGCCGCATACTTTCTTTGGTGAAGAAGAACCCGTTCACAACATTAACTGAAGTCCAGAACACTCTCAGTGAAGTAGGTGTATCTGTCTCTAAGTCAACAGTAAAGAGAAGACTCCATGAAAGTAAATACAAAGGGTTCACATCTAGATGCAAACCATTCATCAATTCCAAAAATAGACAGGCCAGAGTTAAATTTGCTGAAAAACACCTCATGAAGCCAGCTTAGTTCTGTAAAAGTATTCTATGGACAGATGAGACCAAGATCAACCTGTACCAGAATGATGGGAAGAAAAAAGTTTGGAGAAGAAAGGGAACGGCACATGATCCAAGGCACACCACATCCTCTGTAAAACATGGTGGAGGCAACGTGATGGCATGGGCATGCATGGCTTTCAATGGCACTGGGTCACTTGTGTGTATTGATGACATAACAGCAGACAAGAGTAGCCGGATGAATTCTTAAGTGTACCGGGATATACTTTCAGCCCAGATTCAGCCAAATGCCGCAAAGTTGATCGGACGGCGCTTCATAGTACAGATGGACAATGACCCCAAGCATACAGCCAAAGCTACCCAGGAGTTCATGAGTGCAAAAAAGTGGAACATTCTGCAATGGCCAAGTCGATCACCAGATCTTAACCCAATTGAGCATGCATTTCACTTGCTCAAATCCAGACTTAAGACGGAAAGACCCACAAACAAGCAAGACCTGAAGGCTGCGGCTGTAAAGGCCTGGCAAAGCATTAAGAAGGAGGAAACCCAGCGTTTGGTGATGTCCATGGGTTCCAGACTTAAGGCAGTGATTGCCTCCAAAGGATTTGCAACAAAATATTGAAAATAAAAATATTTTTTTGGGTTTGGTTTATTTGTCCAATTACTTTTGACCTCCTAAAATGTGGAGTGTTTGTAAAGAAATGTGTACAATTCCTACAATTTCTATCAGATATTTTTGTTCAAACCTTCAAATTAAACGTTACAATCTGCACTTGAATTTTGTTGTAGAGGTGTCATTTCAAATCCAATGTGGTGGCATGCAGAGCCCAACTCGCGAAAATTGTGTCACTGTCCAAATATTTCTGGACCTAACTGTATGTATATATATATATATATATATATATATATATATATATATACATACTGTACATATATATGATATAGAGAGAGAGATGAGCGAGCATGCTCTCCACTGCTCGATACACGTTTGAGCATCGGGGTGCTTGGGTACTCGTGGTGTCCGGCCAAGTATCGCGGGTGCTTGGATGTGATGTCTGTGAAACAAGAACACAAACAGCTGGCTCCCTACACAGAATGATGGGAGCCGACACTCCAGTCCGAGCCATTTGCAGTGCCTGAATGGCTCTCCTGGGGGATAAAAAGAAAGTTTTTGAAACTAGTGTGACAAGAAAAAAAAAAAGAAAAAACCCCCTCCCAGAAATGCTCTGTATTTGGCTGACTGTATGTGGGCAGAGAGCCGAACTGCCCAATAGTTGACTTCCATTATACTCGTTATTCAATTTGAGCCCTTTCAGAGAGTCTGACCTGCTCTACTCGAGTAACAAGCACCTGAGCATTTTAGTGCTCCCCCATCTATCTATCTATCTATCTATCTATCTATCTATCTATCTATCTATCTATCTGTCTGTCTATCTAGATCTTGGCATCTGTCACATGAAAAGGTTTGAAAACCACAAAATAAGGGTATTTAAGCTTACTGCTTAGTGAAGTAATAGAATCTTAACTGTGCTTAGGTCTGATCATCTTTATCCTGGTTATATCGCTTTTTAAAACTATAGAAAAAAGTGTTGTATACATGGCAAAAAGATAGTCGAGGAGAAAAATGGTTGTGTGCAGAATTATTTGGCAAAGGAGTATTTTGATCACATGATAATTTTTAGACATGTTGTCCTACTACAAGCTGTATAGGCTTGAGAGCCAACTACCAATTAAGTAAATCAGGTCAGCTGATGTGCATCCTCTGTAATGAGGAGGGGTGGGGTGTAATGACATCAACACCCTATATAAGGTGTGCTTAATTATTAGGCAACTTGCCAAACTTTTGAAGCGTGATCACCGAACAATCAAGCGTGTCATGGCAAATAACCAACAGGGTCGCAAGAAGCGTGTTGGGTAAAAAAGGCGCAAAATAACTGACCATGAATTGAGGAAAATCAAGCGTGAAGCTGCCAAGATGCCATTTGCCACCAGTTTGGCCATATTTCAGAGCTACAACGCTACTGGAGTATCAAAAAGCCATACTCAGGGACATGGCCAAGGTAAGAAAGGCTATAAAACGATCACCTTTTAACAAGAAATATAAGATAAAATGTCAAGACTGGGCTGATGAAATGAGAGTAAAGACCCCATCACACACAGAGATAAATCTTTGGCAGATCTGTAGTTGCAGTGAAATCATGGACATATTGTTCCATTGTACACAGTCACAAACCTGGCACTGATTGTCCACAATTTCACTGCAACCCAACCACAGATCTGCCGCAGATTTATCTCTGTGTGTGACAGGGCCTTAACTCTTCATGGGCCAGATGAATAGGCCACAGGCTGGATCAGTAAAGGGCAGAGAGCTCCACTCCAACTCAGACACCAGCAAGGTGGAGGTGGGGTACTGGTATAGGCTGGTATCATCAAAGATGAACTTGTGGGACCTTTTCGGGTTGAGGATGGAGTGAAGCTCAACTCCCAGACCTACTGCCAGTTTCTGAAAGACAACTTCTTCAAGCAGTGGTACAGGAAGAAGTCGGTATCATTCAAGAAAAACATAATTTTCATGCAGGACAATGTTCCATCACATGCATGCAACTACTCCACAGCGTGGCTGGCCAGTAAAGGTCTAAAAGATGAAAAAATAATGACATGGCCCCCTTGTTCACCTGATCTGAACCCCATAGAGAACCTGTGGTCCCTCATAAAAGGTAAGATCTACAGGGAGGGAAAACAGTGTCTGGGAGGCTGTGGTGGCTGCTGCACGGAATGTTGATCGTAAACAGATCAAACAACTGGCAGAATCTATGGATGGTAGGCTGTTGAGTGTCATCATAAAGAAAGGTGGCTATATTGGTCACTAATTTTTGGGGGTTTTGTTTTTGCATGTCAGAAATTTTTATTTATAAATTTTGTGCAGTTATATTGGTGTACCTGGTGAAAATAAACAAGTGAGATGGGAATATATTTGTTTTTTATTAAGTTGCCTAATAATTCTGTACAGTAATAGTTACCTGCACAAACTGATAGCCTCCTAAAGCCTGCTTTACACGTTGCAATCTCGCATATGATATCATATGCGATTTGCAACACCCCCATCGTATGTGTGGCACGTTCAATTTGTTGAACGTGCCGCACATACGATTAACCCCCGTCACACATACTTACCTTCCATACGACCTCGATGTGGGCGGCGAACGTCCACTTCCTGGAGTGGGAGGGACGTTTGGCATCACATCGACGTCACGCGGCAGCCGGCCAATAGATGCGGAGGGGCGGAGCTGAGCGGGACGTAAACATCCCACCCACCTCCTTCCTTCCGCATTGTCAGCCGGGAGCTGCAAGACGCAGGTGAGATCTGTTCATCATTCCCGGGGTGTCACACGCTGCGATGTGTGCTACCCCGGGTACGATGAACAATCTGACGTGCAATTCTAGAGAAAGGTACGATGTGTATGCGATGAACGTTTTACCGTTCAATCGCAATCGCACGCACCTGTCACACACTGCAATGTACCTTACAATGCCGGATTTGCGTCACTTACGACGTGACCCCGCCGACACATTGTAAGATATATTGCAGCGTGTAAAGCGGGCCAAATCTAAAAAAAACCCACTCCAACTTCCAAAAATATTAAGCTTTGATATTTATGAGTCTTTTGGGTTGATTGATAACAACTATCAATCAACCCAAAAAAAATCAACCCATAAAAAAAATCCTCTAAAATAAAACTTGCCTAATAATTGTACACACAGTGTATGTTAACAAGTGTAGGACTCACTATATGACTTGTCTGTATACTCTAATAGGACAAATGGAGAGAAGTGGTTTTCAAGAGACACCCTCTTTATGTCTACATTAAACATATATGGCAATTTGTTATTTTATAATTTATATTTTTGTATTTATTGTTCTACTTGAAATATGGTGAGCTTTTAAAGAAAAAACTAAGTTTATGCATTAAGAAAAATAACTGTAAATTCTTTGTGAGAGAAGTTACAGAGCTGTCATGTCAGTATAGGGTACCTTATTATAATTATATAGTGAGCTAAGAGTAATCCTCCATAATAGATTCATGTAAATTACCATGAAGGCACTCTCTGGTTACATTTGGTAATGTGGCCAGCTGGGTTGTTGATCCATACAATACCCTGAAGGACATTCACACTCCATTACTTAATGTGACCAGCTGTCCACAAACCAAACTGAGCACTTACATTCTACATTCCTAGAAAGGACCAACCTAGCAGTGCATGGTAGGCCATTGGAAATGGACAAATTTATTGAGTGGAATTGAATGCTAAAATTTCACAAAAATCCGCTTTTTGGAGAATACAGATTTTTTAGAATTCTTTCGGCATGAATTCAGTAAAATGTCATGGGAAGAACATGAAAACTCTTTGTGTGACGCCCTGGACTAGCCAGGTAGTCACAGATAGCGCCCCGCACAACACCAGTCCCACACAAGGTAACACCAGCCAAACCATAAACCCTAGTCATCTCCCTCAGTGCTTAATGGACACACCAGGGGGGGGAGCCAGGCGGTTGTACACCCACCGAGGAGTTCAGAGAGCCTGAGGCAGGAAACGACAGTTGGTCAGTGCATTTTGAGTGTTGAGCACTGAGGAGGACAGGCCTGTGGTACAGGCCTGTAACAGACTGACAGGTGTGAGGGTCGTAGCCCGCACACCTTGGCTAGGCGGCATACGGTGGCCTAGCCTGCAGGAGCCGGGAAGATGGCTCGGTGGAACCGTGGTGGACCGGGACAGGGTAGTGGCCCGCCGGTACCGACTCGGGGAACCAACTGGAAACCGGAGCACACAGGGGGGTACTCAGACCCTGAGACGAGGTCCAGAATCCACTGGACTGAGTTAATTCACTGATTACGGTCTGGACTATAGGTCCTTTCCCACCCAAGTCCCGACTGAAGACAACAGCCCACCGAGGGTGATAGAAAGCCACCGCACAGGCAGAGAGATCACACAGACCAGGGTCTGCGGGCAAACGGGCTACTCCGACATATACACAGCCGGGGAGCAGATTCCCATCGATGAAGAGCAGGCAGTCTACACATACATTACACGGTGCAGGAGAAAGGCAAAGACCACCAAACCGGGCGGGGGACCAGACGCAGCCGTCTGCGGGCACCAACCACCATCAACTTTGTTTACCAGAGACTTGTGTGTGTCAATAACAGTGAGTACAACAGTGCCATCCGGCCGCGCACCGCCCTGCACCGCCCAGCTCTCCCCAACGGATCCCGGGGCCATCATCCCTGCCCACGGAGGGGTTAACATCTTGCTGCATCACCATCTCCCCCAAGTGCCTCATAACAGCAGCGGTGGTGTTTACACCTTCACCACATCCCGTGGGTGGCGTCACAAACTCAAACACGGCTCCGGCCGTACACCTACCTACCACCCCCCTAAGTAGCACCAGCACCCTTTCAGAGCGACGTGACCCCGGGTCCGGAGGCGCTCGAGCCACCCACCAATGAGCCCGGATCAGAGCGGCTCGGCTGCAGCTGAGCGGCTCGGCTGCAGCCGAGCGCGAGGCAGTACATTTGCAGATGCTGTCGCTGCACAAGGACTCCTGTGCTGAAAAGCAACAGTAGTAGCCAACAAGGAGATTAAATGTGGATTTTAGACCTCAGGTTCTAGTAAATAATCAAGCTAAGCCAAAGCCACAAATGATAGCTGTGCTCCATTAAAAAAAAGCATTACAAAATTCTCAATGAGATTCAGTGTCAGCCCCAACTTTTGCCAGGATCAACAGACATGCTATTACTAATGGCCAGTTCAAAGGAAGGGTTAAGGTATCAGTCTCCACATGCTGATCTCTGGTCCACATTCTATCAGTTAAAGGGTTATTCTCATTTTGAACATTTATGGGATATCAACAGCTAGGATCAGCATCTATTGTCAGAAGAGAGCCCACTGTGTGCATTCAGGAATGGAGAGGGGGTTGAGTAGCTCTCTCCATTCACTTGTATGGGAATTCTGAAAATTGCAAGGCCAGCAGCATTACTCATATACTAATGAAAGGAGAGAGCTGCACATGCGCAGCTTCCTCTGTGCTGACAGTGCTGCGCAACAGGGCTCCATTCTTCAGATCCTGTCGATATGCCAAAACTAACCCTGATGAGACAACGTCTTTAATTCCTAAGGCCGATTTCACATTTGCGTCGTTTTGACGGAAACGGAATCCAGCACAGATGCAATGCAGTTCATTTATTTACAGTGGAAGCGCGACACCATGTGGACACATGCGGTTGTGTATGAAGCACACAACCGCATGGTGTCGCGCTTCCACTGTAAATAAATGAACTGTACTGCATCTGTGCTGGATTCCATTTCCGTCAAAACAACGCAAATGTGAAACCGGCCTAATACCTATTGAGAAGTATTGTGTTGAAAAGTGAGTAAAAATAAGAGTCATTGCCTTCATTGGCTCCACAGATTTCAGAGCTTCATATCTATTATCATCCAATTGTGTTTCACTAGATTTATCTATCTGTACAATTCACAAGAGAGAATATCATATGAGCCATGAGAAATTCATCATGTTTTTAATTCCTCTGATTCCTCCATTCGCTCTTCTTTTTTATTATCAGTTGAACAGTTCATCTAGTCTATCTGAAATATAAGAGCGGAGAGGAAATGGACAGTGTTCTCTGGAGATTCACAGCCCAGACACAAGTCCATATTAAAATATCGTATTCACAGCACCAGATGTGTGGAGCAACCTGGTGTAAATGTAAAGAGTAGAGAGAAATATTCTTACAGAAATTATTGCCCATGTTCAAGCTTCATATGCATTAACTATTTCTCTGAATACTTCATAAATATGTATCCACATTTGGAAGATATTTGTGGTACTTTAATATTTAAAATGATAAAATAAAATTTCAATAAGTCAGTGATGACCAAATTCACACGATGAACTCTCATGCTATGTTCACAAGACGTGTTTGGTGCAGATTTTACATGCAGATTTCTAAACTAAAATTCAATGAATTTCTGCATCTTAATTGCGTGCATATTTCTGCACTCATTCATTCATTGATATGTAAGGCCATGTGAACACATTGATTATCTGGTGAGTTTTTCACCTCAGTATTAGTAGTGCCATGTGCACACATTGAGTATTTGGTGAATTTTTACCTCAGTATTTGTAAGGCCATGTGCTCACATTGAGTATTTGGTGAGTTTTTACCTCAGTATTTGTAAGGCCATGTGCTCACATTGAGCACTTGGTGAGTTTTTACCTCAGTATTTGTAAGGCCATGTGCTCACATTGAGCACTTGGTGAGTTTTTACCTCAGTATTTGTAAGGCCATGTGCTCACATTGAGTATTTGGTGAGTTTTTACCTCAGTATTTGTAAGGCCATGTGCTCACATTGAGTATTTGGTGAGTTTTTACCTCAGTATTTGTAAGGCCATGTGCTCACATTGAGTACTTGGTGAGTTTTTACCTCAGTATTTGTAAGGCCATGTGCTCACATTGAGTATTTGGTGAGTTTTTACCTCAGTATTTGTAAGGCCATGTGCTCACATTGAGTATTTGGTGAGTTTTTACCTCAGTATTTGTAAGGCCATGTGGTCACATTGAGTAATGGTGAGTTTTTACCTCAGTATTTGTAAGGCCATGTGCTCACATTGAGTACATGGTGAGTTTTTACCTTAGTATTTGTACCGAAAATCATGAGTGAGACAGTCAGAGGAAAAGTATAATAGACACACGGGCACCACTTCAGTATTTATCACCCACGCCTGGTTTTGGCAACAAATACTGAGGTAAAAAACTCACCAAATACTCAACATGTGCCCAGGGCCTTAGCTGTTCATGCCATGGATGTGCCAAGTCTTAGGCCACATGCTCACGTTGAGAATTTGGGGCATTTTTTACCTCAGTATTTGTAAGGCAATGTGCACACGTTCAGTATTTGGTGAGGGTATTTTTTTACCTCAGTATTTGTAGCCAAAATCAGGAGTGGGATAGTCAGAGGAAAAGTAGAATAGAAACACAGGCACCACTTCTACATTTATCACTCACTCCTGGTTTTGGCTTACAAATGCTGAGGTAAAAACCTCACCAAATACTCAATGTGTGCATGGGGCCTTAGCTGTTCATGCCATGGATGTGCCAAGTCTTAGGTCATGTGCACACAATATTTGGGGCGTTTTTTCCTCAGTATTTGTAAGGCCATGTGCACATGTTGAGTATTTGGTGAGTTTTTTACCTCAGTATTTGTAAGTCAAAACCAGCAGTGGAACAATCATAGGAAAAGTATAATAGAAACACGGGCACAACTTCTGTATTTATCACCCACTCCTGATTTTGGCTACAAATACTGAAGTAAGAAACTCACCGAATACTCAACATGTGCCCAGGGCCTTAGCTGTTCATGTGATGGATGTGTCAAGTCTTAGGCCACGTTCACACGGTGACTATTTGGGGAGTTTGTTATCTCAGAATTTGTAGCCAAAACCAGAAAACCAGTCAGAGGAAAAGTATAAGGCCTGAGTCACACTTGCGAGTGACTCGCGCATAACTCGCCTCACATCACCTGTCGTTTTCTGGACAGCAGCGGGTTGGCTGCATAGAAATATATGCAGCTGACCCGCTCCTGTCAGGAGAGTGTGTGGCCGTGTCGGGGGATGTGATGCGAGACTCACGTGAGTCACTCGCAAGTGTGACTCTGGCCTAATACATGGGTTCCATGTCTGTATTTATTACCCACTCCTGGTTTTGGCTACAAATACTGAGGTAAAAAATCTCACCAAATACTGGACTTGTGCACTTGGCCTAATTGATACTCTGTGAATTTAAAAATGAAAAACAGCACAAAAGAAATGTAGTATGTGGATGAGATTAAAATCAATCTCCTCCATCTTGATGATACTAAAAATGTTGTGGATTTTATGTGCAGAACTTGGTCTAAAAGTCAAAAAAGTGTTTCAAAATGATAAGTCTGGAAATAATACTCCTCAAGCTAGATTCCCAGAAAATAAATGTATTTTAAAAATTAACTGTTTGTGGTTTGTTCATTTTGGAATCACATGCTGCTGACAGTTTTATGTTTTTGTCTATGTACTACTTAAATGGAATCTGTCGCCAGGTTTTACCACCTTATCGGAGAGCAGCATAACGTAGGCAAAAAGATCCTGAATCCCGCAGTGCATCAGTTACTGGGCTGCTTAGTGTAGTTTTGATAACCTACTGCTGATTAAACAGCAATTTTATCATTAGAGGATTACTTGGCGTGCTGACAGGTAGTCCAGCATATTCATGAGCTCTGTATAACTGCTAGATTTGCAGCAGAGAAAACATTAATTTTTTCAAAATAATAGCAAACAGCTCAGTAAGTGACACATTGCTGGAATCAGGGTCTCTGTCTCTACATTATGTTGCTCTCAGATGAGGGAGCAAAAACCTGGTGACAAATTCTCTTTAAATTAGGAACCAGATTTGGTGCACCTATAAAATAAGAGATTTGGAACTACAGAAAAATAATCCAGGACAACACAACCTTTAAAGGGAATATGTCAATAAGTTTTTGCTACCCCAACTGAGAGCAGCATAGTGTAGGGGGAAAACCCATATTCCAGTGAGTTAGCACATACTGAGCTGCTTCCTGCAGTTTTGATAAAATCACTGCTTTACCTCCTGCAGATCTAGCAGTTCTCTCAGTTATGAGCTCTCTATACCCCCACCCACAGCACCAATTGGCAGCTTTAAGTGTACACTGTGCATAGGCAGAAAGCCATTCAGTGGTGAGAGTGCAGTTACACAGAGCTAATAAATATGGTGTACTACCTGGCAGCAGGTTTACTAGTCCTTAAGTGATTGCCTTCTGTTAATAAAAAAGTAATTTTGACAACATTACACCAAGTAGACCAGCAAGTGACACATTGCTGGAATCAGGCTCTGTCCCTACATTATTTTAATCTCAGATTAAGTGGCAAAAACTTTGTGAGAAGTGCCCATTAATGTGGATGTTCAATGGTGCTCTTAAACATTATAAATGAGCTAGTACAACCTTAAGGTAATGGTTACCTTGAGTTTTACATTGTAGGACACTGATAACGTCAGGGTAGGTCTGTTGCTCGGAAATAACTATAGAAATTATTTCACATGTAGATACACATGAGTGATTGATAGGAGGGTGCTCTGTGGTATATGGCTCTTGTACACCCCCAATAATCTGGTCTGCCATATTTTGCTATTAGTTTAGATTGGCTGCTATCTATGAACTGCAGCAAACTCAGGAATTGAGAGCAGATTTCTAATAAAGTAAGGACGGGATGATTATAATCTATAAGAAGTAAAATATCAGTGGTAAAAAGAATTATCATCCAACTGCAACACATATACTGAGTAGGGATGAGCGGACCCGCTGAAGTTCGGGTTCGGCGGGTTCTTCCAGACCTTAGATAAAGTTCACTTTTGGATCCGGACTAGAGCAGTAGAGAACCGCACTGGCTCATTGGAAGGTACTGATTGGGCAGTTCAGCTCTCTGCCTACTTACCGCCATTCATAAACAGAACACTTCTGGGGGCGAGTGGGGATTGTTCTTTTATTTTTTTGTACACACTACATCCAATAACGCTGATTTTACCCCCAGTGAGAGCCAGTCAAACACTGCAAGAGGCTCGCACTGGGCTGAGCACCGAGCATATCCGAGCACAGTGATGCTTGAGTGAGTGGTTTGCATACGTAAAGCATCCAAACCCCGAACCTGAACACTGAATTTTTTGAAAAGCCTGTGTTTGGTAGGAACACTGTACTTTACTGTTTGGGTTCACTCATCTCTAATATCGAGCCATGCATTCAGTAAGAAGTCATCCTAGTGGTCTTCTTTACAGATGTCCACAACAACGGCTCAAAATGCCTAGTGAAGGCTAATATTCTTCTCCTGTAGTGAATGCAGTATTGGTGTAATTACATCCATTTCATGGGAGAATAGTCTAAACCGATCATTCTGTATAAAGACAAGACTATAAAACTGCATTGTTACTTCTATTCTTTATGGCCTATGAACTCTATCCTCACATGTGCTTTCCATCATCACCCCAGAAGCCTGGAGAGCTTCCAAGCAAAATGGCAGCACCTGTTTATCTTGTTAATAGCCGGCCCACTAGTGTTTTTCTCTTTCTTCTCAATAGTTAGTGCTATATCACATTCCCTAGACTGTTACAATATTTGATAGCTCTATATATTGTGTCCTTTATATGATAAATACAAGCAGAAGCGACAATTAAGATAATTATTTAAAAACTTTATAGTCTGGTCATTAAATCAGCTTTGGTGTTACATTTATGGTCTGCGGTTTCCAGACTATGATGTTCTGCATTTGACTCCATAACCGAGTGTAGTGTCCTGCTATAAACCAGTGCCGACTACTGTATACTGCTCAGTGTTTGATCAATAGACTACATAATAATGGAGAATAGTTTATAACGTCCCTAGACAATAAACAGGTCAATTTGAGATGAATACCACAAAACAGCACAGTACTGTTCTCTGTCAAAATACATTATCACATTGCATAATTCAGTGTCACTTAGTCAAAGAAAATACATTAATCCTGGACGTGGGTTTTAAACACACGTATGTAAAAAAAAAATAGAAAAAAATTTTTTTTCACCTTAACTGCATAACAATTGTTATAGCTCTTACAGGCCCATTTTAGTACTACATTCATCTGAACACATTGGAATGAATATTTCATTTTGTAACATGGCAGCTCTAAATGTAAGATATGTGTAGATGGATGACAAATGAAGAGTTTTCACAGAGAATGTATAATATATGTATATTTCATTTATCCAGCTACCTACAATTACAAATTTTATTACTGTTTCCATTCATTTGAGTAATAATAGGTACTACTTAAAGAGAACCTGTCACCATGAAAATTCAGTCCAATCTGCAGGCAACATGTTTTTGAGCAGGGGAAACTGAAAAGATATATACTTTTGTGAGAAAACATTTATTATAACCCATGTATTATTCATTTAATCCTCTGCTCTTTCTGGGATCTTTGGTACAGTGGGTGGGGCAATCACTGACTGACAGCTTCCTTTGTATAAGAGCAGAGTCACAATTGCGCATGACTCGCATGAGTGCAATGTGAGAAAATCTCGCATTGCACTCAGCCCCATGTAAGACAATGCTGCAGCTCAGATCTGCGTGTTTTTCTCAGCCCTAATCGGACTGAGGAAAAAAATTGTAGCATGCAGCGGTTGTCTGTGGGAGCCGTATCACCCGTACCCATTCAAGTGTATGGGTGCGAGAGAAATATCGGACTGCACTCAGATGTTATCCCAGTGCAGTGTGATATACGCACAGGCTGACAATGGAGAAGATAGGGAGATTAACCCCTCCCTCTCCTCCACAGGTTCCGCCCTCAGCTTCACAGCTGTGACCCGATTGCAGATCAGGTTACAGTCGCATGACACTCGGCTCACGCTCACAGCAGAGCCTGAGCCGAGGGTCATTATTATATCACATCCAATGCTCTCGCATCAGATGCCATATGCTAATGTGGCTCCAGCCTAAAGCTGGTGTCACACACAGCGACAACGACAACGACGTCGCTACTACGTCACCATTTTCTGTGACGTTGCAGCGACGTCCCGTCGTTGTCGCTGTGTGTGACATCCAGCAACGACCTGGCCCCTGCTGTGAGGTCGCCGGTCGTTGCTGAATGTCCAGCTTCATTTTTTGGTCGTCACTCTCCCGCTGTGACACACACATCGCTGTGTGTGACAGCGAGAGAGCGACGAAATGAAGCGAGCAGGGAGCAGGAGCTGGCATCTGGCAGCTGCGGTAAGCTGTAACCAGCGTAAACATCGGGTAACCAAGGGAAGACCTTTCCCTAGTTACCCGATATTTACCTTCGTTACCAGCCTCCGCCCTTGCTGCCAGTGCCGGCTCCTGCTCTGTGCACATGTGGCTGCAGTACATATCGGGTAATTAACCCGATGTATACTGTAGCAAGGAGAGCAAGGAGCCAGCGCTAAGCAGTGTGCGCGGCTCCCTGCTCTCTGCACTGTGACATGTAGCTGCAGTACACATCGGGTTAATTAACCCGATGAGTACTGTACCTAGGAGAGCAAGGAGCCAGCGCTAAGCGCGGCTCCCTGCTCTCTGCACGTGTAGCACAGCGACGTTATGATCGCTGCTGCGTCGCTGTGTTTGACAGCTAAGCAGCGATCATAACAGCAACTTACAAGGTCGCTGTTACGTCACAGAAAATGGTGACGTAACAGCGACGTCGTTGTCGCTGTCGCTTAGTGTGAACCCAGCTTAAGGGTGCACATGGAGACAGCTGTCAATCCCTAATAAGACCGTCTACTGGACTGAAAACCCCAGAAAGAGGATTAAATGAATAAAAGATGGTTTATACTGAATCTTTTCTCACAAAGCTATATATTAATCTACTCAGCTCCCCCTGCTCTATAACATGGTGCGCCGATTGGATGGCATTTTCGTGGTGACAGGTTGTCATTAAGAAAAACCAAAATAATCTATCTATCTATCTATCTATCTATCCCTCTATCTATCGTCTATCTATCTATCTATCCCTCTATCTATCGTCTATCTATCTATCTAACTATCCCTCTATCTATCTATCTATCTATCTATCTATCCCTCTATCTATCTATCTACAGTATCTATCTGTCTATCTATCTATCTATCTATCCCTCTATCTATCTATCTACAGTATCTATCTATCTGTCTATCTATCTATCTATCTATCTATCCCTCTATCTATCTATCTATCTATCTATCTATCCCTCTATCTATCTATCTACAGTATCTATCTATCTATTGTGAGGCAGTGACAGGGGTAATATTTGAAGACCGCTATGTGTCCCCCAGAATGTGTCTGGAAACCCTCTGAGTTTGCTATAGCTATTACTGGGAGTATAGCACAAAGGGTAACAGAGAGACAGATCCCTCCTCCCAGTCCAGGTTTTGTAGCAATCCTCATGTCCGGCATTTTCATTTAAAATCATGCAGAGCACAGCAGGGTGTGTCTCAGTTGAGAGCCAGGCTTGGTGAAGCTAACACATGCCATGTGAGCTGGGCTGGCTCTGTGTGGAGTGAACACAGGCCAAGAGTGTGAGCCTAGGAGAAACTTACACAGATCCCTGCGTTTAACGGGGTCCTAAGGTAACAAGACTTTTTGATGCAAAGAATTTGTCTATATGCACTGGCTGTGATCCGGAAGAGACTTTGACAGTGGGAAATTGGATCTATTTATGCTGCAACAATAAATAGACTGTTGGTGTGAACACGCTGCTGCCTCACTGCCTCACGTTTTTGCCCAAGCAACGCTGCTACCTCACACTATCTATCTATCTATCCCTATATCTATCTATCTACAGTATCTATCTATCTATCTATCTACAGTATCTATCTATCTATCTATCTATCCCTCTATCTATCTACAGTATCTATCTATGATTCTATCTATCTATCCCTCTATTATCTATCTATCTATCTACAGTATCTATCTATCTATGATTCTATCTATCTATCTATCTATCAAGAAAGGCAGGACCCCTGTGGATATTCATGCAAGGAATGGACTTTCATTCATTTATGATGTTTAGCGAGGTTTCCTTATTGAACTCCATTATACTTGGGTACTCGAGTCGCACCCATCCAAGCATTAACTGTTTATTACGAGTACCGAGCACCTGAGCATGGTAGTGCTCGCTCATCACTAATATTGACTTATCAATTCTGGCAGAAAAAGAAGCAGATTTCTCTGATAAGATATATTACAAAGTTGTCTTTTTTATGTACTATTGATTTATGAAAAAAAAAATTAAAACCACTCTTACGTGTTAACTAGTAAATACTGTTAAACAGTATTATAAACATTTTTAATCCTCCTTACATTTACAAAAAACTTTACAAAACCAGTAGCAAAATGAAGGAATATTACTGACTGTAGAAGTATAAGAGTGGTGTTACATATATTAGATCTATTTATGAGTAATATACCTAAAGTCATACTTAAGCAGGGTAGGAAAACACAGACCTGTGATACACCTGAAGGCACCTCTCGGCAAGCAAAGCTTGACATCTTTGCTTCAGCAGTGATGGCTGTGCATATAAGTAGCTGTCAATCGGGACAGTATGTATACATTCCACGCTATACATACAATACTCTCTTTAATTGACCACTGACAGCTGAGATATGAATTATTGCTTCAGGGGCATACTTATAACAAACTCTATCAAAATATTTAAGTTGCTTATCAAAAGTTCAACACAAAGTATGCTTCTAAACTAAGAGTTCAAACTTAGGGAGCAGTTTTATCATCTACTTTGATAAATGTAATCATGTAAAAATTATTTACATAATAATAGCAATAATTACTTAAAAAAGAAATAATAAAAAGATACAAGAGAAAAATAACTAGAAAGAGTAGATTTTACACTCAAAAGATGTAACACCTAAATATGTCAACTAGAATTCCCTGGCATGTGCTAAGAATAAAGTAGTAAATATCAGTCTCCTACCTTTCAGTCCAAACTTGGAGTGTCTTCCAAACTTTAGGATGATTAACATTATCACCAACCCAGTGCAGACCAACGCTGCAATACCAACAACAACGTAGACCTGCAAAAAAAACAAAAGAAAAGATGATCTACAGTGCCTTTTGATCTACAGTGTATTGTGAAAGTATTCAGCCCTTTGGCTTTTAACCTGTTTTGTTACATTACAACTTGTGTTTACATATTTTGTAATCCAATTGCTGTCTGATGCATCAGCACTAAATATTCTAAACTGTGAAGTGAGAAAAATACAGGCAAAAAAAAAATGTATTAGATAAAATAAATAGAACTTGTCATGTGCATATGTATTTGCCCCTTTGGCTATGAAGCCCCTAAAAATTTCTGGTGTAAGCAATTCCCTTCTTAAGTCACATGCTTAGTAAAAGAAAGTAAACCCGTGTGCAATCAAAGTGTCACATTGTCTGTCACTATATAGACACCTTTTCTGAAAGGCCACAGAGGCTGCAAGAGGCACCACTAACCAAACAGCACCATGAAGATGAAAAAGATATCTCCAAACAAGCTAGAGACAAAGTTATTGAGAAGCACAAGTCAGGGTTGGGTTCTAAAGAATATCCCAATCTCTGATGACCCCCAGCAGCACCATCAAATCCATCATCATCAAATGGAAAGAACAAGTAGTACCACTACAAACCTGCCAAGAGAGCCCCTACAAAATTCTCATCTCAGTCCAAGAGGGCATTAATCAGCGAGGTAGCACAGAGACCAAAGATAACCCTGAAGGAGGTGCAGAGTTCTTAAACAAATAGGGAGTATCTGTCCATATGACCACAATACGCTGTACACTCCATAGAGCTGGCCTTTACAAGAGTGGCCAGAAAAAAAGCCTTAACTTACAGCAAAGTATTAGAAGTCTCATTTCAATTTTGCCAAAACACATGTGGGAGACTCCCCAAATGTATGGAGAAAGGTGTTGTGGTGAGATGAGATCAAACTTCAACTTTTTGTCCACCAAGATAAATGCTATTTCTGGGGCTAAACCACCCCAAGAATACCCTCCCCACAGTGAAACATAGTGGTGGCAGCATCATGCTGTTGGGAAGGTTTTTGGCAGCAGAGAAATTGTCATAATAGAGGGAATAATGGATGGTGCAAAATACAGGGATCTTCTTGAGCAAAATCTGTTTCACTCTGCCAGTGATTTGAGACTGGGACGGAGGTTCATTTTCCAACAAGACAATTACTCAAAGCATACTGCTAAAGCAACGCTTGAGCGCTTTCAGAGGAAACATGTAAAGAGTGGCCTATTCAAGGCCAAGAACTTAATACAATTGAGAATCTGTGGTCAGACTTGTAAATTGCTGTTCACCAGAGAAAACCAACTAACTAGAAGGAGCTGGAGCAGTTTTGCCTTGAGTAATGGGCCAACATCCCAGTGGCAACACGTGGAAAGCTCATAAAGACTTATCGAAAGCGACTTGCAGCTGTAATTGCCAAAAAAGGAGGCTCTACAAAGTACTGAGTTTAGGGGGGGTGAATAGTTATGCACACTGAAGATTTCAGTTTATTTATTGTTTGCTTCACAATAACATGAAAACCAAATGTTCACAGTTGTAGGCATGTTCTTTATATGAGCTGATGCAAACCCTCAAAACCCCCCAGTAATATACCAGGTTGTGAGGTAACAGAACATGAAAAATCCCAAGGGGCTGGGGGTGTGTGTGACTATTTTAGTAAGACACTATCATCCCTAAACATTTTGGGGAAAATTTTGTAAGGCCACACCAGTTATTTGGACACAACTAGGCTGGTACTTCAAAACTTCAAATTGTTTATGCCAGAAGGTTGGCGAAAAAAAACATTTTGAATAGCTGCAATATTTTTATGCAAAAATATTGCAATTTTGGCATTTTCACGCTAGTTTCATGCAGCTTCAGTCTTATTTTTTGTACTCCCGTTATTAAAGCTAGCATATGAAACAAAAGTCTTAAGGATTCGAGGCCATGGTCTCAAATTTAGTCGCATGCTCTTTTAGAACAAAAAAGTTACATTTTATGCAAATTGTCACAAGTTTATTTATTTTACTTTCTTATATAGCAACATTAATTCAACAGCCCTTTATATAGTGATACTAATTCCACAGCTCTTTACAGACATCTTCATCACTGTGCCCATTAGGGATCACAGTATAAATTCCCTATCAGTATGTCTTTTGGAGGTTTGGAACATGCTTGGTAGGATTTTAACCCAGGACCTCATTTCTGCAAAGCAACAGTGAGAACCACTGAGCCACTTTGCTGGCTATAAACTGTATAAACTATTGAATTAAAGTTTATGAATAGCAGATTTTTACAAAATTGCAATTGTCAATCCTGTGGGAGAAATTTCAAAATGTGAAAAACAGATCTAAAAGAAATGGTATGTGTAAACAACCTAAATTTATGAAATATGTGGTAAACTTGCAGCAAAATTGAATGTGTAGGAAAGATCTGGCAAACATTCCAGTTAAAGGCTTCAATCCATCAAGACCAGCTATTTTCTTGGCATTCTTGATGAGGGGATGTGATGGAGTCAGATGCTCCTGATTCTTCATAAATATGGAGCATCTGCCAAGTGGTGTGCGCCTCCGTGCACCATGTCAGAATTCTCACTCTAGTCAGGGCTTGGAGTGAGAATTCTGGTGTAGGCCACTCCACTGGTCAATATGAATTAGACGAGCTGTAGCGTCACGCCCCTGGCATGCCCCAGCTCTGCCCATTTTGGCATAGCTGGTAGAAACTGGCATGAAAACAGGCAAAGCTTTTTTTAGGTGTCAAAGCTTTGATGAGTTGGGACCAAAGTGTTGGCCCATGAGCAATATTTACCACCAGGTCATGCAGGCACACGACTGTTTCACTTATTGTCTATAAAGCTGAATAGGGAAACTTTTACAATAAGGCCTAAGCCAGACGGCATGAAAATCGGTGAAAGTTAGGTACGATAAAAAATCGCATTCTACTCGGACGAATATTAGCCTGTGTGTCAGCACACATGAGCGATTTATTTTCTCAGCCCTAATCGGACCAATAAAACAATCGCAGCATGCCGCAACTGTAATGCGAGACTCTTTCTCTCACACCCATTCAAGTGTATGAGGTGAGAGAAAAATCGCACTGCACTCGCGGTACACCGGTGTACTGTAAGTGCAGTACGAGAATGGCAAGAGCCGGCTACGGAGGAGAGGGGGAGATAAATCCCTCCCCTCCTCCGTGCCGGCTCGCCCCTCCTCTGTGCCGGCGCGCCCCCCGCAGCTGAGGTCCGCTCGCACGGTCGGACCTCAGTCGCAGAGACACTCGCATGACACTCGGCTCTGCTGTACTGCCAGAGTGTCATGCGAGGGGATCACAGTAATCCCCGTGTGGCCCCAGCCTAACTTGTGACAAAACATCCAGCTTAACGCAGTACAAGCATTGTGCAGTCCTCAGAATTTATGGGCCTAACTCTAGTTGTTGACAGCTAGTTGACCAAAGCACGGTAAAAGATTAAAGGCCGGTAATCAGTGGTGGGAAGGCAGGACTAGTCCATACAGCTCATAATTTAAAAGGCAGTGCTGCATCTGATAAAGTGTAAATTGCTGTAAAGTTCCATGAAATACATATGTAATTGACAAAATGTCTTTCAGGCATCATAACCTAATATTATACATTATAAATACAAGTATTATAGCTACCGTAATGCTGTCTTCATTCCCTCCATTGGAAACATCTGTTGAAGTGACCCCATTGTCTGTGCTGTTCCCACCGCTGCCATTAGAAGTCGCCTCGTAATCTTGAAACAGACAGAAATACCACATTATTCACAAATACTAAAAGGCTATTAGTGTAGTAAAGATTTCATACAAACTAGTTCAAAAAGAATCTGTCATTGAGTTTATGCTGACATATGTTCTTCCAAGCCATATTAGGGGCAGTTATCCTGATTCACTTAGTGGGCTTATTGCTGTAGTTTTGATAAAACCTTGTCTTATCTGCGGCAACTTTGCTAGTATTCTCTAATATTCTCCTGCAATTGTGGTCGTTGATATTCATGAGCTCCGGTTAGCCACACCTCAATCAGCCTCATCTGATTGATAGTTTTTTGCCCATTTGCAGAGTATATGCAGAAAGTTATCAATCAACTGCTAGGGGAAGGAGTAGATTGAGTTTATCATTGAGATTAAACCAGTATTTAATCAAAATTACAGCAAAAATATTATTACTGGCACACCACTAAAATCAGGATCTCTGCCTATTTTCTGTGCTCCAATTAGTCGGGGCAGGATAATTCTGGTGACAGATCCCACTAAAGTATTATACTGACTCCCAACCTTAATTACAATGTATCACTTTGGCTACCTAATATATATTCACTTCTATTCCTGGGATAAAACTATTTAAGGTGAACCTGTCTGATTCTCACAAGCTGGTGTCAACTTCTGCTCCTGGAAATCTAGCGCATGCACTCGGCTCATTTTGTCATTGTCGCTGCACCTCTGAAGCCATGTGTATGTGTCCCGGGTTCAGAGAAGCACACTGCACATGATCAGAAGAACAGCTTCTGCACTTTTGATCATGTACAGTGTGCCCTGGCTTTAGAGGCTCAGTGATGCTGCCAAAATGAACCATGCGCGGGATTTGCAGGATCTAGTGATGATATTGGTCTGTGGAAATCTTGTTATGACGCCCACAGGGGTGTGATAACTTGGCAAGAGCATCGACAAGTCTGGGGAAACTAATGTCTCATAGACTAGTTAAAGCCCTTATTAGCTTATAAATCCTTTATTTAAACATTGATTTTAGTGAACAACATTATACAGGGTTGATTAGGCAGGAGATTTAGTCAGAGATGTGAATGCTGTTGGGTTGGAGGACATAGGGGACCTGATAGTTTCCCTTTAAGCAAAATTTAAGATCGTTTTAACTGAATTTAAATAAAAGAATACTAAATCTGTTGTTGGATTATCAGCTTTCTAATTTTAATTTTAATTTTTGCAGTCTGCTTGAATTGTCTAATATGTTAGAATATGCCTTCTGGTCACATAGATTTTAGGGTTTGTTCTGGCGCATATTTAATGACTGTATCCCCGTTAGTGGATTGGGAAAACTAGGAAGGGCCAAAATGAATGTGTGTCTTTGGTTTGCAAACTAATAAAGTATATTAGGGAACACTGAACAGAGCAGGCTTGTTAAAATAAGTTTTCCAATTCTTAAAATATACCAATGGGTTAACTACTATATGATTTGTCACTTGCTAGTTGCTAGTGTATTATCTGTAGCTGAAATGCCTCTATGGGTACAGTTACACTAGCATATACAGTAGCTTCTGATGTGAGAGCATCGGAAGCGATATGCTAATGACCCTCTGCTGCGGGTGTCAGCCGAGGGTCATGCGAGTGTGATTCAATCTTGCCATCGTATCACAGCTGCGGAGAAGAGGGAGGGAGCACTTTCTTCCCATCTCCTCCTCGACTTGTCTCTGCGCATGTCACACTGCACTCGGATTACATGGAAGTGCAGTGAGATGTTTCCCATAGACTTGTATGGGGTGCGTGAGCCGAGACTCGGTGCTAAACACAGCATGCTGTGATGGATTCTGCAGGCTGCTATGGCATGACAAATCAATCGCAGATGGACACTGCCCCATAGTTTTGCAGTAGAGTGAAAGCAATCTGATGTTTTATTGGATTGCACTCGCCAATGCAAAATGCAAGTGGAATCAAGTCCTATAAATCAGTCTCACACACAGTCATCTGATCATAACAGATAGTTATCCCCGTTTTCTATAAAGAGATGTTTATTTTCTCTGGGCCTTCCAGGCTCTCCCCTGTTCAAGGCTTTCCTTTTCTTGGGTGGGTTTGCTTTTAACATGCTGGCGAGTAACTTGTGAGGAGACAGTGGGAAAAAGTACAGCAGAACAAATGTAATGCAAGCAGCATTAAATAGAAACAGTGGCATGATTCTTATTATTAGTATTTTAGTGTAAAAAGTTTTAAAAATCACGAAAAAGTTGCAGCTTTTGCTGTTCTCACGCTGTTTTCGCCCATATCTGACATGGAAGGGCACTGAAGGGAATGAGAGCTTTGTGATTGAGTTTTGGTGTGCTAAATCATCTGGGATAGAAAGTGGACGCTATGTCACATTTGCAGAGGTGCTGAGATTCCAAAACAGCAAAACCCTCCGAAAAATGACACCATTTTAGAAACTTCCCCCTTAAGAAATTTATAAAGGGGTGTGATGACCATCTTGAACCCATTGATGCTTCACAGTATTTTAACAATATTGAGCCATGAAAATGAAATATATTGTTTTTCAACCAAAAATTATGCTAAAGGCACACATTTTTATTTTTTACAAGATTAACAAGAGAAAATGAACCACAAAATTTGCTAGGCAATTTCTCCTGAGTACGGCAATACTCTGTACTGTGCCTGAAAAGTAATTTCCGATAACATACGAAGTTCAGAATGGAAGGAGTACCATATTGGAGTGCAGATTTGGCTGGATTGGTTTGCAGGTGCCATGTCACACTGGCAGAGTCCCTGAGGTGCCAGAATAGCAGAACCCCCATAAGTGACCCCATTTTACAAACTACACCATTTAATGAAATAACATATAAAATGATGTTTTAAAGTCTCAGATTTTACATTTTCACAAGGGGAAATAGATAAAAATGACTGCATAATTATTACACAATTTCTCGTGAATGTGACAGTGCCTCATATGTGACTGTACAGTAAGTACCATTTGGCCATATGGCAAGACTTGGGAGGGAAGGAGAGCTACTTGACTTTTGGAGTGCAGTTTCCTGTAATAGTTTGTGGACTCCATATACAGAGCCTGTAAGTACTAGAACAGCAGAAACCCCTCTCATGTGACCCCAATTTGGAAATTCAGCCCTCTGGGAATTCAGGGTGTAGTGATGATTTTGAATCCATGGGTGTTTTTCAGAAACAAGCAGCAATATATATTGCAGAGTGAAAATGGACATCTGCTATTGCAGTGCCCAATATATGGTAGTGCCTTTACATTGTGCCCACCTTGAGATTCTGGAGACCTGCACCCTGTATATGATGCTGGCTCATATCACTATAGAAATGCAAAGCATGTGGTCACTAACTGTGGGGTAGGTACACTGTGTGTGCCGTGTTGAACTTCCAGTGAAAGACATGAGAGAGTATTTAAGCGATAACACCAATTTTAACACACTTGCTCTCCATTCACACCTGAGACCTTGTAACACTAATGAGTCATATGACACCAGTTAGGGGTGTACTCACTTTTGCTGCCAGTGTTTTAGACATTAATGGCTATGTGTCTTGAGTTATTTAAAGTGCACACCAAATTTACACTATTATATAACCTGTACACTGACTACTTTACATTGTATCAAAGCGTCACACTTTCATTGTTGTCCCAGGAAAAGATATAATAAAATATTTACAAAAACGTGAGAGTTGTACTCACTTCTATTATATACTGTATGGCTATGAGGCTGTCAAGTTTGGGGCAGGAAACTGCAGCAAGATGAAGTATGGTGTGCAGTATGAACTTGGACATAGTGTCTTGGGCGTCTGAATAAAGCCTAAAGCGGGCTTTACACGCAGCATCATCGGTAACGAGATGTCGTTGGGGTCACGGAATTCGTGACGCACATCCGGTCTCGTTAGCGACGTCGTTGCGTGTGACACATACGAACGACCAAAAATACTCACCTTATCGTTGATCATTGTCCGGTCGTTGTAATCCCGATTATCGTTGCTGCTTTTGCACGCAGGTTGTTCGTCGTTCTTGAGGCAGCACACATCGCTACGTGTGACACCCCATAAACGACGAACAACAGCTTACCTGCGTCCTCCGGCAACGAGGTGGGCGTGTCTTTCCTTCGGCTGCTCTCCGCCCCTCCGCTTCTATTGGCCGCCTGCCATGTGACGTCGCTGTGACACCGCACGAACCTCCCCCTTAGAAAGGAGGCGGTGCGCCAGCCACAGCGACGTCACAGAGAAGGTATGTCCGTGTGACGGGGCCTAACGATATTGTGCGCCACGGGCAGCGATTTTCCTGTGACGCACAAACGACGGGGGGCGGGTACGATCGGCAGCGACATTGCTATAGCCCGCTTAAGTAAGAGACAACTCTTTCCTACCTGGGTGGATTTAATTAGTGGTCATGACTGCGAAAAGTCATTAGTAGAGTTGAGCGCGGTTCTAGGTTCGTGGTTCTCCAGTTCGAGGTTCGAGTGATTTTGGGGGCTGTTCTAGATCGAACTAGAACTCGAGCTTTTTGCTAAAAGCTCGATAGTTCTAGATACGTTCGAGAACGGTTCTAGCAGCAAAAAGCAGGGCTTTTTACAGCTACAGTGTGCAGGAGCCATCGCTGGCAGCCTGCCACAAGCTGGTAACCAAGATAAACATCGGGTATCCAAGCAAAGCGCTTTGGTTAGTAACCCGATGTTTATCCTAGTTACGTGCAGGAAGCCCACACTTCCCCGCTCAGCTCGCTCTGCCCCCTCCTGCCCGCGGCATGTACACATACATACATACACACACACACACACACACACACACTCTGCACACATGGTCCCGCTCGGCTTACCTGTGGTGATGAAGTCCCGCCATCCCGACCTCAGCGCTGTCACTGTCCTCCATGGCCGCCGCTTGTCACATCACCTCTCGCTTCCGACCCGAGACTGACTAGCGGTGACGTCACGGGCCTCTCGCGATATTTGGCTGTGAAGGCGGCGGTCAGTGACAGGTGCTGTCGGCAGTGCTGGAGATCAGCGCAGGTAATGTACCTCGCTGACAGCAGCACTTGTCATCCCCTGCAGTGACCTGGGCTGACCCATTGATGTTAGCTCAGGTCACTGCATTGCTCTCCCAGCCAATGGGGAACATTCTGCTCTTCATTGACTGGGACAGTGTGGATCGTCATGGCAACCCCTTGGATTACACCAGACCTGGATTTGTTTTTCTTTGTAATAAATTGGTTAAAGAGGGAATGTTTTGGGGAGTGTTTTTTCAAATAAAAATGTGTTTGTCGTCTATTTTTTTTTATTACTGACTGGGTTGGTGATGTCGGGTATCTGATAGACGCCTAACCTCACCAACCCCAGGGCTTGATGCCAGGTGACATTACACATCTGGTATTAACCCCATATATTACCCCGTTTGCCACCGCACCAGGGCGCGGGATGAGCTGGGGCGAAGCACCAGGATTGGCGCATCTAATGGATGCGCCACTTCTGGGGCGGCTGCGGCCTGCTATTTTTAGGCTGGGGAGAGTCCAATAACCATGGACCTCCCTAGTCTGAGAATATCAGACGCCAGCTGTCTGCTTTACCTTGGCTGGTGATCCAATTTTGGGGGGACCCCTACGTGTTTTTTTTTAATTATTTATTTAATTTAAAATAACAGCGTGGGGTGCCCTCAGTTTTGGATTACCAGCCAAGGTGAGGTTGCCAGCTGTGGTCTGCAGGCTGCAGCCGTCTGCTGTACCCTAGCTGGCTACAAAACTAGGGGGAACCCTACGTCATTTTTTTTTTCATTTTTTTGGCTAAATACAAAGCTAAGCACCCCTTAGTGCCACATGAAAGGCACCAAAGGGTGCAAAATTACAAAATGCAGGAGAGTGGGACATTATGTGTCTTTCTGCCATTATAATGACAGAAAAGACTGATATGAAGTGCACAAGCACAAGAAAATCACCAGAGCGCTCTACGCTGTGAAAAGCAGTAGAAAATGGCACTGGAGTGAACATGTGACCGCCTCTTGTAGGATGAAGCTATGGATCCTGGGTAAATTTATGCATTTACCCTCCTTCAGTTTTTTTGCAGTACACAAAAAAAACGGAAGGCACACGGATGACAAACAGATGACATACGGACCGTCTACGGAACGGAAACGGATGCCACACGGATGCACCCGTGAAAAAAAACGGACTGTTTTTTGCAGACCGCAAAAATGGATCGGTCGTGTTAATGTAGCCTTATTCTGATCTGCCGTTTATAAACAGCAGGCAGAAATAAGTGAATAACGCCCCCCGGCGTCAGAAAATCTCCAGGGTTTCAGGGCTAGCTGAGACCCTGGAGATCATGATTCAGGACGGTTTTTCCGGTCCCCGCTCACGTGATCACTGGTATACACCGTACACCGATGATCACGTTACAGTAAATGACAGCGCCGGTAAAAAATTATTTATCTCCCATCTGGCATGAACAAACACTTCTTCTCCACTTCTTCTCCATTTCTCCACTTCTTCTCCACTTTTTTTTCCATTTTTTCTCCACTTTTTCTCCACTTTTTCTCCACTGTTTTCTCCATTTTTTCTCCACTTTTTCTCCACTTTTTCTCCACTTTTTCTCCACTGTTTTCTCCATTTTTTCTCCACTTTTTCTCCACTTTTTCTCCACTTTTTCTCCACTTTTTCTCCACTTTTTCTACATTTTTTTTCTCCACTTTTTCTACATTTTTTTCTCCATTTTTTCTCCACTTTTTCTCCACTTTTTCTCCACTTTTTCTCCACTTTTTCTCCACTTTTTCTCCACTTTTTCTCCACTTTTTCTCCACTTTTTCTCCATTTTTTTTTCTCCACTTTTTCTCCACCTTTTCTCCACCTTTTCTCCACCTTTTCTCCACTTTTTCTCCATTTTTTTTTCTCCATTTTTTCTCCACTTTTTCTCCACTTTTTCTCCGTTCTTTTTCTATGGTCGGTCTACCCATTAGCTCTGCCATGCATAGTGTAGCTCTACACCTACTGCACATGTTACTTTATGATTGACATCTCTTTCATACCAGAGCTGTCTAAGCCTACTCTGACCCCATATTTGTCATTACTATATTGTCCTTGTACTGTATTATGACATTTGTATCATGTGTTTCATTTTTTGCTGTGTTGCAATTTTTTTCCTGCATCCCAATTGTACCTCTACATTGTTCGAGTTTATGTTATTGTTCTCTCACTCTTATGTGATACTGATTATTGTCATTTTTCAGGATTACATGCAGATAAGTCCAATCTGACGAAGGCTCAGGCCGAAACGTCATTTGTAACTTGTTTTGGACAAAAACATATATGCTTATGAAAATTTTTTTTTTCTTAATACGGACCAATAAAGAGTGATTTTGCATTACTATCTGTTGTGACTTACTGACTTTGTCTGGGAGATTTAGAGTGCCGAGGTTACTCACTAATTTTATCTATTATTACCTCTGAGCACCTATATACCAGTGAGCAGAGCTTCCTCTACAGTAGTTCTCCTGATTAGGCATGTCCTTACCTCATGAGCAGGGCACTGCAGCTTTGGTAGCAACCATTACGACATGGACTCTGCTGCTGTGGACCCGGGGAGAGTGAGTGCAGATTCATTGCACCCACACTCCTCACATGAAGGGTCCGCACTCCTAGAAAATGGGGGATACATTCGTTGAGTGTCTCCCCCCCCATATTCTAGATGGTCCAGAGTCGTCGTGGGACCCCTTTATTTTTTTTCTTACAATAAATTGGTGAAAGAGGAAATGTTTTGGGGACTGTATTTTCAAATAAATTTCTTTTGTCGATTTTTTTTGTTTTTGTTAGTACTGACAGTTTATGATGTTGGGTATCTAATAGACGCCATGACATCACAAACTGCTGGGCTTGATCTCAGGTGACTTTACAGCTAGTATCAACCCGATTTATTACCCCGTTTGCCACTGCACCAGGGCACGGGATGAGCTGGGGTGAAGCGCCAGGATTGGCGCATCTAGTGGATGCGCCACGTCTGGGGTGCCTGCGGCCTGCTATTTTTAGGCTGTGAAGGCCCAATAACTATGGACCTTCCCACCCTGAGAATACCAGACCACAGCTGTCCGCTTTACCTTGGCTGGTGATCCAATTTGGGGGGGAACCCTACTTTTTTTGTGTAATTATTAATATTTATAAAATAATTATAAAAAAAGAGCCTGGGGGGACCTGCACATTGGATCCCCAACCACGGTAAAGCTGCCAGCTGGGGTTTTCAGGCTACAGCCGTCTGCTTTACCCTAGCTGGCTATCAAAAATGGGGGGACCCAACGTCATTTTTTTTTTAACTATTTTTTAAATAGAAAATATTAATGGGCTTCCCTGTATTTTGATTGCCAACCAAGGTAACGGCAGGCAGATGGGGGTGGCAACCCATAGCTGTCTGCTTTATCTGCGCTGAGAATCAAAAATACCGCGGAGCGCTACGTCATTTTTTTTAAAGATTTATTTTTACAGCACTGTGATGTCCAGCAATCAAAATACAGGGAAGCCCACTTTTGTTTTTAGTTATTTAAATAAATAATTAAAAAAAATATATATGGGCTCCCGCTGCATTTTTTGTATTGCTAGCTAAGGGTAATCCAAGCAGCTACTGGCTGCTAACCCCCACTGCTTGGTGTTACCTTCACTGGCAATGGAAAATCCAGGGAAGCATTTTTTATTTTTTTTGCCAAAAAACTACAAAAAAAGGACGTGAGCTTCGCCATATTTTTGTATGCTAGCCAGGTATAGCAGGCAGGTGCTGGAAGAGTTGGATACAGCGCCAGAAGATGGCGCTTCTATGAAAATGCCATTTTCTGAGGCGGCTGCAGACTGCAATTCGCAGCAGTGGGGCCCAGAAAGCTCAGGCCAACCTGTGCTGCGTATTCCAATCCCCAGCTGCCTAGTTGTACCTGGCTGGACACAAAAATGGGGCGAAGCCTACGTCATTTGTTTTCTAATTATTTCATGAAATTCATGAAATAATAAAAAAAGGGCTTCCCTTTATTTTTGGTTCCCAGCCGGGTACAAATAGGCAACTGGGGGTTGGGGGCAGCCGTACCTGCCTGCTGTACCTGGCTAGCATACAAAAATATGGCGAAGCCCACATAATTATTTCAGGGGGCAACAAACTTCTGCATACAGTCCTGGATGGAGTATGCTGAGCCTTGTAGTTCTGCAGCTGCTGTGTGTCTGTATGGAGAAGAGCAGACAGCAGCTGCAGAACTACAAGGCTCAGCATACTCCATCTAGGACTGTATGCAGAAGTTTTTTGCCCACCAAAAAAATGACGTGGGCTTCGCCATATTTTTGTATGCTAGCCAGGTACAGCAGGCAGCCACGGGCTGCCTCCAACCCCCAGTTGCCTATTTGTACCCGGCTGGGAACCAAAAATATAGGGAAGCCCGTTTTTTTTAATTATTTCACTTATTTCATGAAATAATTAAAAAACAAATGACGTGGGCTTCGCCCCATTTTTGTGTCCAGCCAGGTACAACTAGGCAGCTGGGGATTGGAATCCGCATCACAGGTTAGCCCGAGGTTTCTGGGCGCCTCTGCTGCGAATTTCAGTCCGCAGCCGTCCCAGAAAATGGCGCTCTCATAGAAGCGCCATCATCTGGCGCTGTATCAAACTCTTCCAACAGCCCTGGAGCCGGGTGGCTTGTTGGGTAATCATGAGTTAATACTGGCTTTGTTTTACTAGCCAGTATTAAGCCAGAGATTCTTAATGTCAGGCACGTTTGACCCGGCCATTAAGAATCTCCAATAAAGGGTTAAAAAAAAGACACCACACAGAGAAAAAATACTTTAATAGAAATAAATACACAGACACATTAGAGACTCCATCTTTATTACCCCTGTCAGCCCAATAAATCCCCAATAAACCAGCGCTGATAAGAGGTTTTTAATAGAGGCTTAAATTATAAGCAGCAATTTCAGCGTTCCAAGTGCCTTTAAATGAATTTGAAGAAACTGCACTTCAGGATTGTAGTGAGGATTGTAGTGAGGATGAGGTGCCCCAGCCCATCACTTGATGAGCTGGGGCACCTCATCCTCACTACATTCCTCACTAGTGTAGTAGTAGTGACGATTGTAGTGAGGATGAGGTGCCCCAGCCCATCACTTGATGGGCTGGGGCACCTCATCCTCACTACAATCCTCACTACAATCGGGAAGCAGCGTGCAGCCTTCACTCCGTGAGTGATCAGTGCTGCTAGCGGTAACAGCGGTAACGCTGACAGACGCGTTACCATATCAACGGTGCTCCCGGAGCCGCGGTTAGAGGTGACGTCACCGCTAACTGCGTTGCTATGGCAACGGTGATCTCCGTTAATGACCGGCTGTGTCAGCCGGTCCCTAACGGAACGGGGAGTCGACCGTGTACTAGAGCATATCGCCGGTACACGGCGATACACAAATGTGCACCGTGTACCGGAGAGATGCACTCGCAGGTCCTACATGACGCGTCATAGTCATGTGACCAGTCTGTAGCCAATGAGATAATAGCCACGTGACTGGTCACATGGCTATTTTGACGTCACGATAGGTCCTGCTTCTCTGCTGGCAGTGCCGGTCACCGGGAGGATTCAGCGATCATCGGATGGAATAGCGGCAGGAGACAGAGTGCAGGAGGGATCGCGGGGACCGGTAAGTGTTATGGCAATGTTTATTTACTGTATGTGTACATTTATAATGCATTTTTATGTGTTTGTGATTGCCTCCCAGTATAGCCTATTGGTTCGAGTTCGGTTCGTCGAACGTTCGACGAACCGAACTCGAACGAGACCTCCGTTCGGCGAACCACCTCGAGCCGAACCGCGACCGGTTCGCTCATCTCTAGTCATTAGTGTCAAATATGTTACAGTTTGAACAGCTGAAGTACATAAGCCTGCAGGTTATTGTCTGTTAGTAATAAGACCTACACAAACATACCTTTGTGGTATTTTACATGTGGGAAATAAATACATGTGTTATTTTTTTTTTTTATTTAGAATTTAAATCTTGAGTGAATTCAAAATGAACCTGAGCCTTAAAGGGATTGTTCACTACTTGGACAACCCCTTCTCATTACCCTTGTTATGACATGCTGACTCTGCAACCAATTAGCACTTTGTTCCTTCTCCCTGCCTTCGGACGTTTGAGTAGGAAGTCAGTACAGCGCTCACATCCTGCTCAAGTGTCCAAAGGCGGGGAGACAGATGCTGGGCACTGATTAGTCGCGGGGCTCCCATGTCATAGCATTGTCACGTGGGCCCCAGGAACACAGCTTTAGACATCGCTTAAACTGCAGCCGCACCAAAGGTGAATATCATCTTATTTATTTTTATAGAGGCAAACAAAGGGAATGAGTAGGGGTTGTCCAAGTAGTGGACATCCCTTTTAATGAAACAATTAAAATCTAGATTTCCTGGATAATAGATAGCTCAGTGCGCATAGGCTGCCAATTTTCTAGGTAGCACAAGGGCTGTTTCCACAGAAAAAAATACTGCCAAGAACAATGATTTTTTTATGCTACATAAAAGAGCATTTCACCTGATGAATATGGCCTTTATAAAAGAGTGACAAGAAGAAAGTCATTTTTTAAAGCAAGCAATGAGAATTCCCACTTGCAGTTTGCAAAAAACATGTAGGGGACAGAACTAGCATGTGGAAGAAGGTGCTCTTGTCAGATGATACCAAAGTAGAAATTTTTAGGCTAAAAGTAAGATGCTATATATAGCAGGAAATTAATATTGCACATCCCCCTGAAAACACCATCCCCACCGTCAAACATGGTGGTGGCAGCATCATGCTGTGGGGATGCTTTTCTACAGCAGGGACAAGGAAGCTGGTAAGAGTTGATCGGAAGATGGATAGAGTTTAGATCAAAGCATATTCATGTGTTTGAATGTCCCAGTCAAAGTCTAGTCCTAAATCTCATTGAAAATATGTGACAAGACTTAAACATTACTGTTCAGAGACACTCTCCATCCATTCTCACTGAGCTAGAGCTATTTGGCAAAGCAGAATGGGCAAAAATTCAGCCTTTAAATGTGCAAACCTGGTAGAGACATACCCCAAAAACTTGCAGCAGTAACTGCAGAGAAAGATGATTCTACAAAGTATTCACTTAGAGGGGGCTGAATATAAATTACATCACAATTTTCAGATTTATATTTTCAAAATCATTAGAAAATTAGAAAACCATGTATCATATTCTTAACACTTGACAAACTCTTGCTACTTAGTGTACAAAATCTCTAAAAAATAAATTTAAGTTTGTGGGAATATCGAGATAAAAAATGTGGCAAATTTCATGGGGAATGAATACTTTTTCAAGGCACTGCATATATAAATATATATACATGAATAAATTGACAACTGGGTCTTGCCATTTCGCATTCTCAAAGAAACGTGTCCCTATTAGTGATGAGCGAGCATGCTTGTCACTACTCGGTACTCGCACGAGTATCACTGTACTCGGGCTGCTCGGCGGGGACCGAGTAATCTCGCGATACTCGTGCTTTACTCGTGGTCTTCATTTCTGCATGTTGGCGCTCTTTTGAGAGCCAGCCCTCATGCAGGGATTGGCTGGCAGACCACTGCAATGCCACAGCCCTGTTAGTTGTGGAATTGCAGTGATTGGCCGGCCTGCACAGCGTCACCGAGCCTTTATATAGGCCGGCGCGCTGTGCTCTGCTCACAGCTATTCTGACAGTGAGTGTAGGGAGAGTGTCGCTGATTCAGGGAAAGCTTTGCGGCCCTTTATAGTTAGTTCCGGAGCAGGGCTGCAAACAGTGTGACCAGAAGTCCTTCTCAGGACTATTCTAGTTGTATACAGGCAGGCAGGGTATAGCCAGGTCGGAGTACAGTAGCAGAGTCCTTCTCAGGACTATTGTTGCTATATACAGGCAGGGTATAGCCAGGTCGGAATACAGGCTAGTGACCAGAAGAGTCCTTGTCAGGACTATTGTAGCAGTATACAGGCAGGCAGGCAGGGTATATATAGCCATTCCTAGTGGTGACCGTATACCAGCCTTCATCATATCTGGGGCTGGTGTACACAGTGTAAAACAGTCCAGATAGTGTCAGACTTCTCAGTAATTGTCGCTCCTAAAAACCAGTTAGGTTCTTATTGCGTCCGTGCTTGCATTTAAAAACAGCACGTGTGTGGCAGTCGGTGGCAGGGTACAGGTGCGCGTTTTGCACAAACTATTATATAACGCACAAGTCTAGTGTATAATACACGTCAGTCAGCAGTGTCTGATAGTGTCAGACTTCTCAGTAATTGTCGCTCCTAAAACCCAGTTAGGTTCTTATTGCGTCCGTGCTTGCATTTAAAAACAGCACGTGTGTGGCAGTCGGTGGCAGGGTACAGGTGCGCGTTTTGCACAAACTATTATATAACGCACAAGTCTAGTGTATAATACACGTCAGTCAGCAGTGTCTGATAGTGTCAGACTTCTCAGTAATTGTCGCTCCTAAAAACCAGTTATGTTCTTATTGCGTCCGTGCTTGCATTTAAAAACAGCACGTGTGTGGCAGTCGGTGGCAGGGTACAGGTGCGCGTTTTGCACAAACTATTATATAACGCACAAGTCTAGTGTATAATACACGTCAGTCAGCAGTGTCTGATAGTGTCAGACTTCTCAGTAATTGTCGCTCCTAAAAACCAGTTAGGTTCTTATTGCGTCCGTGCTTGCATTTAAAAACAGCACGTGTGTGGCAGTCGGTGGCAGGGTACAGGTGCGCGTTTTGCACAAACTATTATATAACGCACAAGTCTAGTGTATAATACACGTCAGTCAGCAGTGTCTGATAGTGTCAGACTTCTCAGTAATTGTCGCTCCTAAAACCCAGTTAGGTTCTTATTGCGTCCGTGCTTGCATTTAAAAACAGCACGTGTGTGGCAGTCGGTGGCAGGGTACAGGTGCGCATTTTGCACAAACTATTATATAACGCACAAGTCTAGTGTATAATACACGTCAGTCAGCAGTGTCTGATAGTGTCAGACTTCTCAGTAATTGTCGCTCCTAAAACCCAGTTAGGTTCTTATTGCGTCCGTGCTTGCATTTAAAAACAGCACGTGTGTGGCAGTCGGTGGCAGGGTACAGGTGCGCGTTTTGCACAAACTATTATATAACGCACAAGTCTAGTGTATAATACACGTCAGTCAGCAGTGTCTGATAGTGTCAGACTTCTCAGTAATTGTCGCTCCTAAAAACCAGTTATGTTCTTATTGCGTCCGTGCTTGCATTTAAAAACAGCACGTGTGTGGCAGTCGGTGGCAGGGTACAGGTGCGCGTTTTGCACAAACTATTATATAACGCACAAGTCTAGTGTATAATACACGTCAGTCAGCAGTGTCTGATAGTGTCAGACTTCTCAGTAATTGTCGCTCCTAAAAACCAGTTAGGTTCTTATTGCGTCCGTGCTTGCATTTAAAAACAGCACGTGTGTGGCAGTCGGTGGCAGGGTACAGGTGCGCGTTTTGCACAAACTATTATATAACGCACAAGTCTAGTGTATAATACACGTCAGTCAGCAGTGTCTGATAGTGTCAGACTTCTCAGTAATTGTCGCTCCTAAAAACCAGTTATGTTCTTATTGCGTCCGTGCTTGCATTTAAAAACAGCACGTGTGTGGCAGTCGGTGGCAGGGTACAGGTGCGCGTTTTGCACAAACTATTATATAACGCACAAGTCTAGTGTATAATACACGTCAGTCAGCAGTGTCTGATAGTGTCAGACTTCTCAGTAATTGTCGCTCCTAAAAACCAGTTAGGTTCTTATTGCGTCCGTGCTTGCATTTAAAAACAGCACGTGTGTGGCAGTCGGTGGCAGCGTCAGGCTCCACGTTGTCCCTGGATAGAGACGTGCATGAGGGCCTCAAAACATTGTTCCCATTGCAAAGGAGTGGGTCTCCTGTCGTTGTAATGTCCATTCTGCAAAGAATGGGCGAAAAAATTTACCACTGGGGGTATACCTGAAACAAAGGCCTAAGTATTGCAATTTGTAACGGTCATCATCATGGTGGCGCATGAGGAGAAGGAGGAGCAGTCCAGCGATTAGCCAAACTCCAGAAGTGTGTACCCATGGGTGAGTGGAGGTACATGGCAAACTTTAAATTCCGCTCTCATTTGCTGGTGGTGTGGTGAAGTCTGGCCCAATCCAACCCTTGTTCATCTTGATCAGAGTCAGCTTGTCAGCATTTTCAGTTGACAGGCGGGTGCGTTTATCTGTAATGATTCCACCTGCGGCACTAAAAACACGCTCTGACAAAACGCTAGCAGCAGGGCAGGCCAGGCCTTCCAAGGCGTAGAGAGCCAATTCATGCCACGTGTCCAGCTTGGATACCCAATAATTGTAAGGCACAGAGGAATGTCGGAGTACAGTTGTTCGATCTGCAAGGTACTCCTTCAGCATCTGGGCAAACTTAGGATTTCTTGTGGCACTACCCCGCACCTCAGGGGCTGTGGTACGTGAGGGGCTGAGAAAACTGTCACACATCTTAAAGACTGTTCCCCTACCTCTGGCGGATTGGACTTGTGCCTCTCTCGGCTGTACGCCTCGGTTGTCCACTGATTCATGACCTATGCCGCTAGCGTTTTGTGAGGGGAATGCTTTGCCTACTTCCGTGACTATGGCCTTCTGGAACTGCTGCATTTTGCCTGACCTCTCCGCCTCGGGAATAAGAGACATAAAGTTCTCCTTTTAGCGTGGGTCTAACAGTGTTACCAACCAGTAATGATTGTCGGCCAAGATGTTCTTAACGCGAGGGTCACGAGACAGGCAGCTTACCATAAAGTCAGCCATGTGTGCCAGACTCTTAACAGCCATCACTTCAGTATCCTGACCGACACGATGACTGAACATGCTGTCCTCCTCCTCCTCATCATCTACCCTGTCCTCTGGCCAGCCACGCTGAACCGAGGATATGACTGCATGTCATATCCTCAATTTGGCCAGAGAGTTGCTCCATGTCTTCATCCTCCTCCTCGTCATAGTCCTCCACTGCACGTTGTGATGAGACGAGGCTGGGCTGTGTGTTATCATCACCCACACCCACTACTGTTTCTTGCTGAAACTCATCGCGCTCCGCCTGCAATGCATCATGTTTGTTTTCTGAGCAGAGACCATTTTAGAAGGCAGAGAAGCGGTATGGTGACGCTAATAATGTCGTCATCGCCGCTCACCATCTTGTTGTAGTCCTCAAAGTTTTGGCGGATGGTGCATAGGTCGGACATCCATCTCCACTCCTCAGGTGTTATGTGTGGAGTTTGACCCATTTCCCGACGGCTTAGGTGATGCAGGTACTCAACAACTGCCCTCTTCTGCTCACATATCCTGACCAACATGTGCAGAGTTGAATTCCAACGCGTGGGGACATCACACACCAGTCTGTGTGCCGGAAGATGCAAACGGCGTCTTAAGGCGGCAAGGCCGGCTGAAGCAGTAGGTGACTTTCGAAAATGTGCAGACAGGCGGCGAACTTTTACCAGCAGATCAGACAGCTCTGACTATGACTTTAGAAACCGCTGAACCTCGAGGTTGAGCACATGGGCCAAGCATGGAACATGTGTCAGCTGGCCTCGCCTCAAAGCCGCCACCAGGTTCCGGCCATTGTCACACACCACCTTTCCTGGCTTTAGGTTCAGAGTTGTGAGCCAGTGATCTGCCTGCTGTTTCAGAGCTGTCCACACCTCTTCTGCATTGTGGGGTTTGTCACCTATGCAGATTAGCTTCAGCACTGCCTGTTGCCGCTTCGCCGAGGCAGTGCTGCAGTGCTTCTGTGTCGCCCTGGACAAGCCAGGGGCCACAGAGCACAACACTTAAACACCCCACACTCCCTGCAGGCATATCATAGTCAAAACACAAAATCCTTGTTGCCTTCCCCAGGGGCTGTTGTCCACACCAGGGTGTGGAGCCAGGCGGTTGGTCTCCACCCACCGAGGAGGAGGGAAAACACAGGCAGTGAGAGTTAAGCTAAGGAAGTGGAAGGAGGAAAGTAGTAGAGAGGAGAAAAGTGACAGCAAAGAGCCTGAAGTTGGTCCGGGTGTGTGGCCTGGACAGGACAGCAAGGTTGGCAGGATGTGGTGACCGTCTGCAGTGGAGGCCGATTGGAGTCTGCCGTAAGGACCGTGGACGGGTGGTGACCCGGCCGTACCGGACCGGTATACAAAGCGAAGCCAGCACCATTGGCAGAGGACTTTCGGATCCCGGCAAGGCTTGGTGTCGCCGTGAATTTGCCAAATCCGTTATTGAAGGGGACCTCAGGGTTTCCAAACAGCCAAGTCCAGATAGAAGGCAACCGTACAACCGTGAAGGGGAGACACAGCCACCGGCAAGGGCAACCGTCTCCCAGGGCCAGCGCCTGTGGGCAAAAGGGGCTCCTCCGGCCCATATCCAGGTCAGGGAGCGGGTTACCGTTGGGAAACCATCACTACCAACACTTAACTTCGGTGCAGGGAGAGACAGTCATCACTAACCTGCAGGGAGGAACAACCGCAGCCGTCCGAGTGACCCGTCCATCCAGCCACTTGTTTTACCCTGAACTGTGTCATCATCATTGGGCTGAGTGAGTACCTCCGTGCCGTGCGGCACAGCGCTGCCCCTGCGACCATGCACTTCATCAGGCCCCGCAACCCGCCTGTCATCCATCTCTACCCCATCACCAGGCCCCGGGACAACCAACCCCCCTACCCACGTAGGGGAGAAATAACAACAAAGCTGCTCCCTGTCACAGGCTCCCGGGATCCCCGTCCAGAGCAGCGGTGGTGTCCACACAATCACCACAACCGTGGGTGGCGTCACGGACAATATCCCCAAAACCCAAACCACCCCTTTTCACTCACGGGCGAGTAGCGCCGCTCGAGTCCCCGGGATCCGGCCATCGCTCGAGCCAACGAGCAGCAGCAGCCGTAGAGCTGCGTCAGCCGGACCCGAGCAGTGGGAGAGCGCACCGTCCCCTCCTCCGCCAGCGACACTTACAGCTTGGGACTGGTGTGGAGGGTAAAGTGGATCAGGATGCGCAGGAGGAGGAGGAGGCTGAGGAGCATGACATTCCGGAGCTGTAGAGTGTGTGTGAAACCCTGACTGAGGTAGGGCCTGCAAAACTTGGTGTGTGAAGGACGTATTCCGTCCCTCGCTCAGACTGGGTCCCAGCTTGCACAATATTAACCCAGTGTGACGTCAACGAGATGTAGCGGCCTTGCCCACATGCACTTGTCCACGTGTCTGTGGTTAGGTGGACTTTGGCTGAAACAGCGTTGTTCCGGGCACGTGTGATGTTTTGTGACACGTGGTTAGTTATGCAATGCGGGGACGGCACACAGGGAGAAATAGTGGCGGCTGTGGACCGAGTAACGTGGGACAGCTGCCACCATCAGTTCGCGGAATGCTTCTGTCTCAACCAGCCTAAAAGGCAACATTTCCAGCGCAAGCAGTCGCGAAATGTTAGCATTTAGAACTGTGGCATGTGGGGTGTTGGCAGTGTATTTGCGCCTGCGCTCAAAGGTTTGCTGAATGGATAACTGAACGTTGCGCTGGGACAAGGACGTGCTTGATGATGGTGTTCTTTCTGCGTAGGCAACTGCAGGTGCAGGAGTGGAGGAGGCTTGTTCGCAGGCAGCATGGACAGGGGATTGGCTCGCATGCACAACCAGCGAAGACGTAGCAGTGACATCAGCAAGCACTGCTCCTCGACTCTGTTGTACTTCCCACAAAGTCGGGTGCTTGGCTGACATGTGCCTGATCATGCTGGTGGTGGTCAGGCTGCTAGTTTTGGTACCCCTGCTGATGCTGGCATGGCAGGTGTTGCAAATGGCCTTTTTAGAATCATCTGGAGCCAACTTAAAAAACTGCCAGTGTCAGAGTTCCTGGTTTTCCAGTTTTCTTTTGAAAGAGCTTGCCCTTTGTTAACATGGAGTTTTCTGTTATGTTGCCCTACTTCCTGTCCATCTGTTTAAAAGCCGCCCCTAAAGCTTAGTCCAGTGCCTGAGTATACTGCTTCCTGTGTGCTCCTGCCCTGCTGCTTTTGGTTCCTGATTGTTATTCGGATCCTCTTGGAAAACAACCGACACCGACTCTGGACTTCATCTGGTATCATCTAGCTGTACCTGGACTCCGTTTGCCGTCTTTGGTCGGAACTTCTGCCCGGTTCCTTCCGTTTAATACCACTCTGGACTCACATCACGTACAGACATTTTTCGACTTACCTATTGCCCTTTTGTGTCCCGGCTGCTGCGCATTTAGGGCTTCTGGGGTGATTGCCAGACAGTCCCTGTATAGGGGTTTGCTGTTGGTGGTCTCCCTGGGGGAGTCCGGTGCGCGGTACCGGGAATTCCCTTTCGCTCAGTCCCTGGAAGGTATTTCCTGTATTTATGTTCTACTGTGTTTTTGTTCCGTTTATGTACATATTTGCTGGTTGCATATTATAAATGTCTTGCACCAAGAACTCGTCTCTGGTTGTCATTGCCCTAACGCAATCGAAATCCTCAATACATACAATAGTATTACAGCCAGACTCGGGAAGACCTAACATTTGTACAGGCACCTTGTGTCGTGTTGTTCCGGGGAACAGTTGACTGACGACTGCCTGGGGCCACCACTCTGCTTCTTACTGCCTGTTGTGATGCTACGCCTCCCTCCCCCTGTGCACTGCGGTCCTCGCTCTGCATATCCTCCTGCCAGGTTGGGTCAGTTACTGGATCATCCACCACGTCGTCTTCCTCTTCCGCACCCTGCTCCTCCTCCTGACTTCCTGACAATTGTGTCTCATCATCGGCCACCCCTTGTTGAGACACGTTGCCAACTTCGTGAGAACGTGGCTGCTCAAATATTTGTGCATCTGTACATACAATCTCGTCATGGCCCACTTCAACAGGAGCTGGCGAGAGGCCAGAATTTGTGAATGGAAACGTGAACGAACAGCTATTCCGAGTGTCCAAGTGTGGGATCAGTAATGTCCGTGGACGTGTACTCGGCCTGGTGGTAGGAAGGAGGATCAGGTTCTGAAATGTGCGGTGCAGTATCACGGCTACTGACACTTGACCGTGTGGAAGACAGAGTGTTTGTGGTGGTGCCAATCTGACTGGAAGCATTATCCGCTATCCAACTAACAACCTGTTGACACTGGTCTTGGTTCAAGAGGGGTGTACTGCTGCGGTCCCCAAGAATTTGGGACAGGACGTGCGAGCGACTAGATGTGGCCCTTTGTTGTGGCGAAATTAGAGCTTGCACACAACCTCGGTGTCTGCCTGCACCACCATCACGTCCACTTCCTTGTTCGTTGACAACGCCCTTGCGCATTTTGCAATGCTGTGCTGATGTGTATTCACTAGACTTGTGTGTTATATCCAAGTTTGTGCAAAACTCACACAAATGCAGCGGAAAGCTGCCACCAACAGGCACACACGTGCGGTTTTTAAATGCAAGCACGGAGGCACTAAGAACCTAACAGGTCTCTATCCAGGGACAACGTAGAGCCTCCCAATGTTTGGCTTCCCTGCCTAAGGGCTATACTATAATACACCCACTTCCTTCCAATGGGCACTTCAGGTTTACAGGCCTTCATGCACGTCTCTATCCAGGGACAACGTGGAGCCTCCCAATGTTTGGCTTCCCTGCCTAAGGGCTATACTATAATACACCCACTTCCTTCCAATGGGCACTTCAGGTTTACAGGCCTTCATGCACGTCTCTATCCAGGGACAACGTGGAGCCTCCCAATGTTTGGCTTCCCTGCCTAAGGGCTATACTATAATACACCCACTTCCTTCCAATGGGCACTTCAGGTTTACAGGCCTTCATGCACGTCTCTATCCAGGGACAACGTGGAGCCTCCCAATGTTTGGCTTCCCTGCCTAAGGGCTATACTATAATACACCCACTTCCTTCCAATGGGCACTTCAGGTTTACAGGCCTTCATGCACGTCTCTATCCAGGGACAACGTGGAGCCTCCCAATGTTTGGCTTCCCTGCCTAAGGGCTATACTATAATACACCCACTTCCTTCCAATGGGCACTTCAGGTTTACAGGCCTTCATGCACGTCTCTATCCAGGGACAACGTGGAGCCTCCCAATGTTTGGCTTCCCTGCCTAAGGGCTATACTATAATACACCCACTTCCTTCCAATGGGCACTTCAGGTTTACAGGCCTTCATGCACGTCTCTATCCAGGGACAACGTGGAGCCTCCCAATGTTTGGCTTCCCTGCCTAAGGGCTATACTATAATACACCCACTTCCTTCCAATGGGCACTTCAGGTTTACAGGCCTTCATGCACGTCTCTATCCAGGGACAACGTGGAGCCTCCCAATGTTTGGCTTCCCTGCCTAAGGGCTATACTATAATACACCCACTTCCTTCCAATGGGCACTTCAGGTTTACAGGCCTTCATGCACGTCTCTATCCAGGGACAACGTGGAGCCTCCCAATGTTTGGCTTCCCTGCCTAAGGGCTATACTATAATACACCCACTTCCTTCCAATGGGCACTTCAGGTTTACAGGCCTTCATTCACGTCTCTATCCAGGGACAACGTGGAGCCTCCCAATGTTTGGCTTCCCTGCCTAAGGGCTATACTATAATACACCCACTTCCTTCCAATGGGCACTTCAGGTTTACAGGCCCTCATGCACGTCTGTATGCAGGGGCATTGGTGAACCTCACAATTTAGGACTGCCCTGGCAAAGGAAAATACTACAAAGACTCACTTCCTCAAAATGGGCACATTAGACTCAAGAGGCCTTCATGTACGTCTCTTCTCAGGGACATCGGAGTGCCACACAATGTTTTCACGTAAAATCTTTCATGTATTGATCTCAAAAAGTAACATACACCAGCTCTATCTCACTATTGGGTATGTGCCCTTAACATTTCCGCCATGAAAAATCATTTTGGGGTCATTTTGGAAGGTTTTCTGGTGAGTACGTAAAAATGGCGTAAAACGCGGACAAAATTGTTCACAGCTGTGACTTTTGAGTGATAAATGCTTCAAGGGGTCTTCCCCATGCTGTTGCCATGTCATTTGAGCACTCTTCTGAGACTTTTGTGACATTTTTAGGGTTTCTCCATGCTGCCGGGAGGTCATTTCACAAAAATACTCGGGTCTCCCATAGGATAACATTGGGCTCGTTGCTCGGGCCGAGTACACGAGTATCTTGGGAGGCTCGGCCCGAGCTTCGAGCACCCGAGCTTTTTAGTACTCGCTCATCACTAGTCCCTATATAGTCTAGCACTGTCAGCATTAATTGGATAGTGTCAGTGTATAGGAACACATCTACAAATTGTAACATCCAAATGTCAATGTTATGTCAAAATATTTTAGGAGAAATACAGAATGGCACACACAGTTCTAAGAAAAGATCCTTTAACATTATGTGTACATGCCAGTCTTTCTGCTAGTAGTATTCTCTGCATAGAATTGTAAACTGTTTAGTGTTTTTGTGGACTACGTTGTATGCGGCTTCCACCAAGCTAGGTGAGTTACAATGTAATTTTTCCATATAACAAATAGATCATAGCTACATAGTATGATTTAAAAAAGACAAATGTGTAGCAAGTTCAACCTGGGATAAAGGTTTTTTTTCAATGTTTTATTTTAAATGGGGCAAAAGGTGGGTGATTTGAACATTTGTACTTTATTTTTTTCATATTTTTTAAAAACTTTTTTCTTACTTTATATTGTAGTTAATAGTCCTCTTAGGGAACTTGAAGCTGCAATAATCTGATCGCTTGTGCTATACAGAGCAGTGCTGTGTACAGCAAAAATAATCATCTCCTATGAACGTCGGCTCAACGCCAGTGTTCACAGGAAGTTTGTCATAATAGAGACAGGGGTCATCAGCTGACCCCTGGCTGTTATAAGCCATTAGCGCCCCACAATCACGTGTCACAGGGCTGCCGATTCTAGTTTTAATCTTCCCTTGAACATATAATGCCCGCATTTTACTAATGCCCACATGCATAACTTTACATGTTTCCACATTTAATCTCATCCGCCAAGTGGATGTCTAAACACCCATTTTTTCCAGGCCAAGTAACTCATGAACATCTTCCATAGATTTCACTACACTATGTAGCTTGGTGTCATCTTTAAACAGAGAAACAACACTATTCAAACCCATCTTCTATATCATTATAAAAAAGCTGAATAACAGCCGATCCTGCACTAAACTTTAGAGTAAACCTTGTCTAATCGGAGACCATTCAGAGGAGCTGTCTCTATGCCAGTTTTCGATCCAATTTCACTTTCCCTGTTAGATGTGTATGTCAAACATTTTCACGTGGCTTTGCAAAGTCTAAAAACACTACATGCACAGCTAACCCTCTTTCTAGGATTCTACTTACCTCTTCATAAAAATTAATTAGGTTAGTTTGAAAACCTCTATACTTACTAAAACCATGCTGGCTACCAATTATGTTATAGTCTACCACATACTTCTGTACAAATTTGCATACCAGATCCTCAAGCATTTTTCCCACAATGAATGTCAAGTTTGGTATTTTTTTTATTATCCAGGAAAGATCTAGATCCCTTTTAGAAAGTGGACACCACAATAACTTTGCACCAGTCACTCAGTACACGATCAGTCACTAGAAAGTTATGTATTGAGGCACAGCAATAACTAAGCTCCTAACTAAGTTCCTTAAACCCTTCACCCATGGTCGATTTTCCGTTTTTCATTTTCGTTTTCCCCTTTCCTTCTTCTGAGAGGCATAATTTTTTTTATTTTTCTGTCCATATAGACATATAAAAGCTTGTTGTTTGCAAGACGAGTTGTACTTTTGAAAAACAACATTGATTTTACCATATAGTGTACTGGAAAACGGGAAAAAAAATCCTAATGTGGAGAAATAGTGAAAAAAGAGAAATTCCACAATGGCTTTTGTTTTTTTTTTATCCACCATGTTCACTATATGGTGAAACTGGTGTATCCATATGATACCTAAGGTTGGTACAATTTTGTAGATACCAAACATGTATACTTTTACTTTTATCTAAGTGGTGGAAAAAAAATCTGAAATTTGTCAAAAAAAGAGTAGCACTTTTTCGCCATTTTCCGAGACACGAAGGGTTCTCATTTTTTGGGATTTGGGGCTCTTTGATGGCTTATTTTTTGCATTTTGAGATGAGGTTTTTAACTATACCATTGTTGTGTAGATGCGATATTTTGATCACCTGTTATTGCACTTTAATGTTGTGGTGCCCATAAAACGTAATTTTGGCCTTTGGAATTTTTTTCTCGCTACTAGTGATGAGCGAGTACTAAAAAGCTCGGGTGCTCGAAGCTCGGGCCGAGCCTCCCAAGATACTCGTGTACTCGGCCCGAGCAACGAGCCCAATGTTATCCTATGGGAGACCCGAGTATTTTTGTGAAATGACCTCCCGGCAGCATGGAGAAACCCTAAAAATGTCACAAAAGTCTCAGAAGAGTGCTCAAATGACATGGCAACAGCATGGGGAAGACCCCTTGAAGCATTTATCACTCAAAAGTCACAGCTGTGAACAATTTTGTCCGCGTTTTACGCCATTTTTACGGACTCACCAGAAAACCTTCCAAAATGACCCCAAAATGATTTTTCATGGCGGAAATGTTAAGGGCACATACCCAATAGTGAGATAGAGCTGGTGTATGTTACTTTTTGAGATCAATACATGAAAGATTTTACGTGAAAACATTGTGTGGCACTCCGATGTCCCTGAGAAGAGACGTACATGAAGGCCTCTTGAGTCTAATGTGCCCATTTTGAGGAAGTGAGTCTTTGTAGTATTTTCCTTTGCCAGGGCAGTCCTAAATTGTGAGGTTCACCAATGCCCCTGCATACAGACGTGCATGAGGGCCTCAAAACATTAAGTGTCCATTGTCAGGAAGTGGGTGTATTATAGTATAGCCCTTAGGCAGGGCAGCCAAAAATTGGGAGGCTCCACATTGTCCCTGGGTAGAGACGTGCATGATGGCCTTTAAACCTGAAGTGCCCATTGTAAGGAAGTGGGTCTATTTCAGTATAGCCCTTTGCCAGGGCAGCCAAAAATTGGGAGGCTCCACATTGTCCCTGGGTAGAGACGTGCATGAGGGCCTCAAAACATTAAGTGTCCATTTTAAGGAAGTGGGTGTATTTCAGTATAGCCCTTAGGCAGGGCAGCCAAAAATTGGGAGGCTCCACATTGTCCCTGGATAGAGACGTGCATGATGGCCTTTAAACCTGAAGTGCCCATTGTAAGGAAGTGGGTCTATTTCAGTATAGCCCTTTGCCAGGGCAGCCAAAAATTGGGAGGCTCCACATTGTCCCTGGGTAGAGACGTGCATGAGGGCCTCAAAACATTAAGTGTCCATTTTAAGGAAGTGGGTGTATTTCAGTATAGCCCTTAGGCAGGGCAGCCAAAAATTGGGAGGCTCCACATTGTCCCTGGATAGAGACGTGCATGATGGCCTTTAAACCTGAAGTGCCCATTGTAAGGAAGTGGGTCTATTTCAGTATAGCCCTTTGCCAGGGCAGCCAAAAATTGGGAGGCTCCACATTGTCCCTGGGTAGAGACGTGCATGAGGGCCTCAAAACATTAAGTGTCCATTGTCAGGAAGTGGGTGTATTATAGTATAGCCCTTAGGCAGGGCAGCCAAAAATTGGGAGGCTCCACATTGTCCCTGGGTAGAGACGTGCATGATGGCCTTTAAACCTGAAGTGCCCATTGTAAGGAAGTGGGTCTATTTCAGTATAGCCCTTTGCCAGGGCAGCCAAAAATTGGGAGGCTCCACATTGTCCCTGGGTAGAGACGTGCATGAGGGCCTCAAAACATTAAGTGTCCATTTTAAGGAAGTGGGTGTATTTCAGTATAGCCCTTAGGCAGGGCAGCCAAAAATTGGGAGGCTCCACATTGTCCCTGGATAGAGACGTGCATGATGGCCTTTAAACCTGAAGTGCCCATTGTAAGGAAGTGGGTCTATTTCAGTATAGCCCTTTGCCAGGGCAGCCAAAAATTGGGAGGCTCCACATTGTCCCTGGGTAGAGACGTGCATGAGGGCCTCAAAACATTAAGTGTCCATTTTAAGGAAGTGGGTGTATTTCAGTATAGCCCTTAGGCAGGGCAGCCAAAAATTGGGAGGCTCCACATTGTCCCTGGATAGAGACGTGCATGATGGCCTTTAAACCTGAAGTGCCCATTGTAAGGAAGTGGGTCTATTTCAGTATAGCCCTTTGCCAGGGCAGCCAAAAATTGGGAGGCTCCACATTGTCCCTGGGTAGAGACGTGCATGAGGGCCTCAAAACATTAAGTGTCCATTTTAAGGAAGTGGGTGTATTTCAGTATAGCCCTTAGGCAGGGCAGCCAAAAATTGGGAGGCTCCACATTGTCCCTGGATAGAGACGTGCATGATGGCCTTTAAACCTGAAGTGCCCATTGTAAGGAAGTGGGTCTATTTCAGTATAGCCCTTTGCCAGGGCAGCCAAAAATTGGGAGGCTCCACATTGTCCCTGGGTAGAGACGTGCATGAGGGCCTCAAAACATTAAGTGTCCATTGTCAGGAAGTGGGTGTATTATAGTATAGCCCTTAGGCAGGGCAGCCAAAAATTGGGAGGCTCCACATTGTCCCTGGGTAGAGACGTGCATGATGGCCTTTAAACCTGAAGTGCCCATTGTAAGGAAGTGGGTCTATTTCAGTATAGCCCTTTGCCAGGGCAGCCAAAAATTGGGAGGCTCCACATTGTCCCTGGGTAGAGACGTGCATGAGGGCCTCAAAACATTAAGTGTCCATTTTAAGGAAGTGGGTGTATTTCAGTATAGCCCTTAGGCAGGGCAGCCAAAAATTGGGAGGCTCCACATTGTCCCTGGATAGAGACGTGCATGATGGCCTTTAAACCTGAAGTGCCCATTGTAAGGAAGTGGGTCTATTTCAGTATAGCCCTTTGCCAGGGCAGCCAAAAATTGGGAGGCTCCACATTGTCCCTGGGTAGAGACGTGCATGAGGGCCTCAAAACATTAAGTGTCCATTTTAAGGAAGTGGGTGTATTTCAGTATAGCCCTTAGGCAGGGCAGCCAAAAATTGGGAGGCTCCACATTGTCCCTGGATAGAGACGTGCATGATGGCCTTTAAACCTGAAGTGCCCATTGTAAGGAAGTGGGTCTATTTCAGTATAGCCCTTTGCCAGGGCAGCCAAAAATTGGGAGGCTCCACATTGTCCCTGGGTAGAGACGTGCATGAGGGCCTCAAAACATTAAGTGTCCATTTTAAGGAAGTGGGTGTATTATAGTATAGCCCTTAGGCAGGGCAGCCAAAAATTGGGAGGCTACACGTTGTCCCTGGGTAGAGACGTGCATGAGGGCCTCAAAACATTGTTCCCATTGCAAAGGAGCGGGTCTCCTGTCGTTGTAATGTCCATTCTGCAAAGAATGGGCGAAAAAATTTACCACTGGGGGTATACCTGAAACAAAGACCTAACTATTGTAACGGTCATCATGATGGCGCATGAGGAGAAGGAGGAGCAGTCCAGCGATTATCCAAAGTCGAGAAGTGTACCCATGGGTGAGTGGAGGTACATGGCAAACTTTAAATTCCGCTCTCATTTGCTGGTGGTGTGGTGAAGTCTGGCCCAATCCAACCCTTGTTCATCTTTATCAGAGTCAGCCTGTCAGCATTTTCAGTTGACAGGCGGGTGCGTTTATCTGTAATGATTCCACCTGCGGCACTAAAAACACGCTCTGACAAAACGCTAGCAGCAGGGCAGGCCAGGACTTCCAAGGCGTAGAGAGCCAATTCATGCCACGTGTCCAGCTTGGATACCCAATAATTGTAAGGCACAGAGGAATGTCGGAGTACAGTTGTTCGATCTGCAAGGTACTCCTTCAGCATCTGGGCAAACTTAGGATTTCTTGTGGCACTACCCCGCACCTCAGGGGCTGTGGTACGTGAGGGGCTGAGAAAACTGTCCCACATCTTAAAGACTGTTCCCCTACCTCTGGCGGATTGGACTTGTGCCTCTCTCGGCTGTACGCCTCGGTTGTCCACTGATTCCTGACCTATGCCGCTAGCGTTTTGTGAGGGGAATGCTTTGCCTACTTCCGTGAGTATGGCCTTCCGAAACTGCTGCATTTTGGTTGACCTCTCCTCCACGGGAATAAGAGACAAAAAGTTCTCCTTGTAGCGTGGGTCTAACAGTGTTACCAACCAGTAATGATTGTCGGCCAAGATGTTCTTAACGCGAGGGTCACGAGACAGGCAGCTTACCATAAAGTCAGCCATGTGCGCCAGACTCTTAACAGCCAGGACTTCAGTAGCCTGACCAACAAGATGACTGAACATGCTGTCCTCCTCCTCCTCCTCCTCCTCCTCCTCCTCCTCCTCCTCATCTACCCTGTCCTCTGGCCAGCCACGCTGAATCGAGGATATGACTGGTGTGCATGTCATATCCTCAATTTGGCCGGAGAGTTGCTCCATGTCTTCATCCTCCTCCTCGTCATAGTCCTCCACTGCACGTTGTGATGAGACGAGGCTGGGCTGTGTGTTATCACCCACACCCACTACTGTTTCTTGCTGCAACTCATCGCGCTCCGCCTGCAATGCATCATGTTTGTTTTTCAGCAGGGACCGTTTTAGAAGGCAGAGTAGCGGTATGGTGACGCTAATAATGGCGTCATCACCACTCACCATCTTGGTGGAGTCCTCAAAGTTTTGGAGGATGGTACATAGGTCTGACATCCATCTCCACTCCTCAGGTGTTATGTGTGGAGTTTGACCCATTTCCCGACGGCTTAGGTGATGCAGGTACTCAACAACTGCCCTCTTCTGCTCACATATCCTGACCAACATGTGCAGAGTTGAATTCCAACGCGTGGGGACATCACACACCAGTCTGTGAGCCGGAAGATGCAAACGGCGCTGAAAGCCGGCAAGGCCGGCTGAAGCAGTAGGTGACTTTCGAAAATGTGCAGACAGGCGGCGAACTTTTACCAGCAGATCAGACAGCTCTGGGTATGACTTTATAAACCGCTGAACCACGAGGTTGAGCACATGGGCCACGCATGGAACATGTGTCAGCTGGCCTCGCCTCAAAGCCGCCACCAGGTTCCGGCCATTGTCACAAACGACCTTTCCTGGCTTTAGGTTCAGAGGTGTGAGCCAGTGATCTGCCTGCTGTTTCAGAGCTGTCCACAGCTCTTCTGCATTGTGGGGTTTGTCACCTATGCAGATTAGCTTCAGCACAGCCTGTTGCCGCTTCGCCGAGGCAGTGCTGCAGTGCTTCCAGCTTGTGACTGGTGTGGAGGGCACAGTGGATGAGGATGCGCAGGAGGAGGAGGAGGCTGAAGAGCATGACATTCCGGAGCTGTAGAGTGTGGGTGAAACACTGACTGAGGTAGGGCCTGCAAACCTTGGTGTGGGAAGGACGTGTTGCGTCCCTCGCTCAGACTGGGTCCCAGCTTCCACAATATTAACCCAGTGTGCCGTCAACGAGATGTAGCGGCCTTGCCCACAAGCACTTGTCCACGTGTCTGTGGTTAGGTGGACCTTGGGTGAAACAGCGTTGTTCAGGGCACGTGTAATGTTTTGTGACACGTGGTTATGCAACGCGGGGACGGCACACCGGGAGAAATAGTGGCGGCTGGGGACCGAGTAACGTGGGACAGCTGCCGCCATCAGGTCACGGAATGCTTCTGTCTCCACCAGCCTAAAAGGCAACATTTCCAGCGCAAGCAGTCGCGAAATGTTAGCATTTAGAACTGTGGCATGTGGGGTGTTGGCAGTGTATTTGCGCCTGCGTTCAAAGGTTTGCTGAATGGATAACTGAACGCTGCGCTGGGACAAGGACGTGCTTGATGATGGTGTTCTTTCTGCGTAGGCAACTGTAGGTGCAGGAGTGGAGGAGGCTTGTTCGCAGGCAGCATGGACAGAGGATTGGCTCGCATGCACAACCAGCGAAGACGTAGCAGTGACATCAGCAAGCACTGCTCCTCGACTCTGTTGTACTTCCCACAAAGTCGGGTGCTTGGCTGACATGTGCCTGATCATGCTGGTGGTGGTCAGGCTGCTAGTTTTGGTACCCCTGCTGATGCTGGCACGGCAGGTGTTGCAAATGGCCTTTTTTGAATCATCTGGATCCAACTTAAAAAACTGCCAGACTCGTGAAGACCTAACATTTGGACAGGCACCTTGTGTCGTCGTGTTGTTCCGGGGAACGGTTGCCTGACTTCTGCCTGGGGCCACCACCCTGCTTCTTACTGCCTGTTGTGATGCTACGCCTCCCTCCCCCTGTGCACTGCTGTCCTCGCTCTGCATATCCTCCTGCCAGGTTGGGTCAGTTACTGGATCATCCACCACGTCGTCTTCCTCTTCCGCACCCTGCTCCTCCTCCTGACTTGCTGACAATTGTGTCTCATCATCGTCCACCACTTGTTGAGACACGTTGCCAACTTCGTGAGAACGTGGCTGCTCAAATATTTGGCCATCTGTACAGACGATCTCCTCATGACCCACTTCAATATGAGCTGGCGAGAGGCCAGAATGTGTGAATGGAAACGTGAACAGCTCTTCCGAGTGTCCAAGTGTGGGATCATTAATGTCCGAGGAGGACGTGTACTCAGCCTGGTGGTAGGAAGGAGGATCAGGTTCAGAAATGTGCGGTGCAGTATCACGGCTACTGACACTTGACCGTGTGGAAGACAGAGTGTTTGTGGTGGTGCCAATCTGACTGGAAGCATTATCCGCTATCCAACTAACAACCTGTTGACACTGGTCTTGGTTCAAGAGCGGTGTACTGCTGCGGTCCCCAAGAATTTGGGACAGGACGTGCGAGCGACTAGATGTGGCCCTTTGTTGTGGCGAAATTAGAGCTTGCCCACGACCTCGGCCTCTGCCTGCACCACCATCACGTCCACTTCCTTGTTCCTTGCCAATGCCCTTGCGCATTTTGCAATGCTGTGCACTGCTGACGTGTATATTCACTACTTGTGCGTTATATCAAAGTTTCTGGAAATTGCACACAAGTGCACCTGTACGCTGCCACCGACAGGCACACACGTGCGGTTTTAAAAACCAAGCACGGACGCAATAATAACCTAACACAGGTTTTAGGAGCAAAAATTAAGAACTCTGACACTATCAGCCACTGCTGACTGACGTGTATTATACACTACACTTGTGCGTTATATAATAGTTTGGTAAACGCACACCAGTGCACCTGTACGCTGCCACCAACAGGCACACACGTGCGGTTTTAAAAACCAAGCACGGACGCAATAATAACCTAACACAGGTTTTAGGAGCAAAAATTAAGAACTCTGACACTATCAGCCACTGCTGACTGACGTGTATTATACACTACACTTGTGCGTTATATAATAGTTTGGTAAACGCACACCAGTGCACCTGTACGCTGCCACCAACAGGCACACACGTGCGGTTTTAAAAACCAAGCACGGACGCAATAATAACCTAACACAGGTTTTAGGAGCAAAAATTAAGAACTCTGACACTATCAGCCACTGCTGACTGACGTGTATTATACACTACACTTGTGCGTTATATAATAGTTTGGTAAACGCACACCAGTGCACCTGTACGCTGCCACCAACAGGCACACACGTGCGGTTTTAAAAACCAAGCACGGACGCAATAATAACCTAACACAGGTTTTAGGAGCAAAAATTAAGAACTCTGACACTATCAGCCACTGCTGACTGACGTGTATTATACACTACACTTGTGCGTTATATAATAGTTTGGTAAACGCACACCAGTGCACCTGTACGCTGCCACCAACAGGCACACACGTGCGGTTTTAAAAACCAAGCACGGACGCAATAATAACCTAACACAGGTTTTAGGAGCAAAAATTAAGAACTCTGACACTATCAGCCACTGCTGACTGACGTGTATTATACACTACACTTGTGCGTTATATAATAGTTTGGTAAACGCACACCAGTGCACCTGTACGCTGCCACCAACAGGCACACACGTGCGGTTTTAAAAACCAAGCACGGACGCAATAATAACCTAACACAGGTTTTAGGAGCAAAAATTAAGAACTCTGACACTATCAGCCACTGCTGACTGACGTGTATTATACACTACACTTGTGCGTTATATAATAGTTTGGTAAACGCACACCAGTGCACCTGTACGCTGCCACCAACAGGCACACACGTGCGGTTTTAAAAACCAAGCACGGACGCAATAATAACCTAACACAGGTTTTAGGAGCAAAAATTAAGAACTCTGACACTATCAGCCACTGCTGACTGACGTGTATTATACACTACACTTGTGCGTTATATAATAGTTTGGTAAACGCACACCAGTGCACCTGTACGCTGCCACCAACAGGCACACACGTGCGGTTTTAAAAACCAAGTACGGACGCAATAATAACCTAACACAGGTTTTAGGAGCAAAAATTAAGAACTCTGACACTATCAGCCACTGCTGACTGACGTGTATTATACACTACACTTGTGCGTTATATAATAGTTTGGTAAACGCACACCAGTGCACCTGTACGCTGCCACCAACAGGCACACACGTGCGGTTTTAAAAACCAAGCACGGACGCAATAATAACCTAACACAGGTTTTAGGAGCAAAAATTAAGAACTCTGACACTATCAGCCACTGCTGACTGACGTGTATTATACACTACACTTGTGCGTTATATAATAGTTTGGTAAACGCACACCAGTGCACCTGTACGCTGCCACCAACAGGCACACACGTGCGGTTTTAAAAACCAAGCACGGACGCAATAATAACCTACTAACAGGTTTTTTTGGGGAGCGACAATTACAGTACAGACAAGTCAGACACTATCTGGACTGTTTTACACTGTGTACACCAGCCCCAGATATGAAGGCTGGTATACGGTCACCACTACCCTGCCTGCCTGCCTGCCTGTATACTGCTACAATAGTCCTGACAAGGACTCTTTTGGTCACTAGCCTGTATTCAGACCTGGCTATACCCTGCCTGTATATAGCAACAATAGTCCTGAGAAGGACTTTGCTACTGTACTCCGACCTGGCTATACCCTGCCTGCCTGTATACAACTAGAATAGTCCTGAGAAGGACTTTTGGTCACACTGTTTGCAGCCCTGCAACTGAAAAAGCTATAAAGGGCCGCAAAGCTTTCCCTGAATCAGCGACACTCTCCCTACACTCACTGTCAGAATAGCTGTGAGCAGAGCACAGCGCGCCGGCCGATATAAAGGCTCGGTGACGCTGTGCAGGCCGGCCAATCACTGCAATTCCACAACTAACAGGGCTGTGGCATTGCAGTGGTCTGCCAGCCAATCCCTGCATGAGGGCTGGCTCTCAAAAGAGCGCCAACATGCAGAAATGAAGACCACGAGTAAAGCACGAGTATCGCGAGATTACTCGTTCCCCGCCGAGCAGCCCGAGTACAGTGATACTCGTGCGAGTACCGAGTAGTGACAAGCATGCTCGCTCATCACTACTCGCTACGCCATGTACCGATCAATTAATTGATTTTATATTTTGATAAAATCTGTTTCTTAATGTGGCAATGCCAAATATGTGTATTTAAACATTTTTAATTGTTGTATTTTCAATGGCGCAAAAGGTGGGTGATTTGAACTTTTAGTTTTTTATAACTTTTTTCAACATTTTTTTTATTTTACTAGTCCTCCTAGGGGACTTTATGACTATACTATCCAATTGCTTGTCCTGATCAAAGTGATGCTGCAGCATCGCTCTGCTCAAGAGAAATGCAGTATTCCTGTGAGCGCCGGCAATGTGAGCTGTCTGCTCTTTTAGGAAGTGAGTCATGACAGCATCAGGAGTCATTATCTGACCCCCCGCTGTCATGGCAACACATTGGCACCCTGTGACCCCGTAATGGGTCTGCTGATGGTGGTGGGGAACAATGCGATCCCCGCTATGACCCTTTAAATCATGCTGTCAGATCTAAGGGGTTAACAGGCGGGCTGGATCTCCAATCAGATCAGCAGACATGTGCAGGGATTACCACGGGCTTGCCGCTGGAGCCCGTGGTAACTGGAGGGAGGCAGCCAAGGATGTACCAGTACGTCCTTGGTCGTAAAGTGGTTAAAGCACCACTCCAGTGTTTTCTTTATTACACCACTGGGGTGGTGTTTTAAGTCTAAGTCCCCTGACCTCTATATGATATTCACCTTCTGGTGGCTTCACATTCTATCGTCGCCCCTCCAGTTGATCTCAGCAATATGTGACCTGCTGCAGCTCCAGTGTTTCATGGAGCGCGCATAGGTCACACCTGAATACAAGTCCATGAGATACTCGTTCTGGCCTCACTCTGCCTCTCATAGACTTGTATTGAGAGCTTGCAATGTAACTTCTGGCTTCTGGACAGTCAAAACTTCCTTTTACAAGATGGCGACATGCGGAACCGGAGTGGCGTCAGTAATAGATGAAGCTGCCAAAAGGAAAGTATATGACAAGGGGTTTGTAGGCCTATGACGTAGTCCATCTGGGCCTGTAACTTAGTTCATATTTATATTTAATTTACCTTGGACCATATCAACGATTAGCCAACTGAGTATATTAGATGACATAAGGAGCACTGTGATGGACAACATCAGCCACTCTCTCTGTGGTATATACAGAGCTGAAGAAATAATTTTCTTATTTTGCCTTATTTTGATCTACAGTGACCAACTCCTCATTACCATTATTTAGGGTACCCGCCTTATTTTTATTATATTTATAGAATTTCTTGGAATTCTTCTTGCTTTCCTTGGTTACCTGCTTTTTACTTTCTACTTTAGCTGATACGAATACTTTTTAACATTCTCTTTTCAGCTTTTTGTAGTTTTTAAAAGCAACAGCTGTCCCCTCAGGTTTCTATATTTTAAATGCCCTTTTTTTATCACTAATGGAATCTCTCACATTAGGTGTAAGCCATCTAGGATTTAGTTTTTAGTCTTTACTTGTTACCTTTAGGAATAAATTCTGTGATCTTATTGACCAATACAATTTATCACACAAAAAAGACAAAGTAGACATGTGTAATCTAGCATCTGTTAAAAGTAAAAGTCTATGTTATTGCTTGTAGATAAAAATGTACATAGTAAACACTTAACATCCAAAAGGAAAAAAGGATGGGGGCCAAAAATTATAGATATATTGTTATTGTAATCTGAATTGGGCTTGGATCGCTGCTTATTTGAGGGTACCAAATATAGTTAGACTATTTAGCATGGACAACACAGTTGAGGGTCTCCTCATATCAGTATTCGTGAGGTTCCCTTTAAACCAAAGAAAGGAATTTAGATAAAAGTAAAAAATAAGTTAATCCATTTTTCATATGTTACTCTACACTATTCACATGAGGTTAGTAAAAATAAATAAAAAAACAGCATTTTATTGTACTGATTTCTACCATTTTTCACTATTACTGACATGTCCATTCATCATAAAAGTAAAGGCAACAAAAAAGAATATGTTCTTAGTTTAGCTGATATGTTCCTCTGGAAGGCTCCATTACCAAGTATATGTCAAGTGATGACATTGATGTATATATTGTGTGCTCAATCCCACTCAACCACACAACTAAGAAGAAAATAAATAATAGGTACCATAATATCCAGGGTCAGTAATTGGTTCATTTAATTCACCTAAAACAGAAAAACAGAAAAGAAAGTAAGAAAAAACGTGCGAGTATTATCACAGGTTCCATTATACGCAGATCTTACTAATCTTTACTGTATGCCGCATTTATTTCTGGTTATTTATGTAAGTGCAGCACAAAAATGAATCATTGATTCATATTTAGCGGCTAATAAATCTGAAATGCGTCTCTTCAAAAAAAGAAAAAGTAGAAAAAATCTTTAGTCAATTTAGAAATAAAACCCAGTATAACATCACAATGTGAGGTTCATCGACAGTGACTGGAGGCATTATGTGGATATGTGTATTTGTCAAAATGGCTTTACTCATAACACTCATGAGCCTTCATAAAGATAGACAAGTCATTCAAGAGTTATAGGTAAATGAGAGGGTAATTGCAGTTGTAGAGAGGATCTTTGGGACTCAGCTGCAATACCAAACACAGCCAATAGATATGGTTATGATTAAGGGGTGCATACCAGAAACGCGTAAACCAATGTTGCCTTTGTCTACCTCCTGTTTTCAGATGTTTTTTATGGATCTTCAATAAAAGTAAGGTTTTATAGTGCTGGATCGTATGTTTTCTTTCTTTTTCTTGTGGAGTTTTAGATCTGTGCACTTACACAGGTGAAGCTGGTCTTTTCTCTTTTTTCTTTGACAGTCAATGGATAGTAGTAGGTACTGTTTGATGAAAGAGTAGACTTAAAGGTTTATTCCCATCTCCAAGATCCTATGTCCCAATATATGTAGTAGGTATAATAATAAGAACATTAGCAATTACCTTCAATTAGAAATGTACTGTAGTTCTCTTGATTAGCTATGTCGCTTATCTCATGTGCAGAACATTACAGTAGCTTTAGATATCCATGATTACGACCACAAGCAACTAACTGTCATTCTATGAGTGGTCGTAACCATGGGAACCTAACAGGCAATTCAGTGCATCTGAGGTAAGAGACTTGGCTATATCAGGAGAACTATACTACATTTCTAATTGGAGGGCTTTGCTAATATTCTTATTACGCCTACTACATATTGGGATAGGATCTTGGAGATGGGAATGACTCCTTAAGCTTTAAAGTAAAACATCAGTCTGGAGCCTGTGAAACTGCTGACAATGCGTCATAGGAGAACTATATAGGTGCTTAATTATAACTTTCTATAGGCTTTTAGAAGCATGACAAATTAGAAAGTGAAGGCTTTTCCGGGTACATGTCTCTCCCATAAGTGCTCTGAAGGCAACTCCTAAAACTGAAGTGTTCTTGGCTCTCTGCATTAATGGCTCTATTACTACTTAATTTTGATGTTGAGTGACAGCTGTAGTTGGCTCCATAATTCTGGTGTAGAGAGTCTGTCAGCATAAATGACTGTTCAAACCAAGCACATGCACTCAGTGCACCCTTTGTGTGGCCCAACATTACAGTACAACTTCCCACCTACTTCTATTCTATTTGCGACTTATTTCCTGTAAAGCCAGTGCTTTCAATCAAGTAAAAGGAGTAAAACATATAGGTGGGAAGGTGCAATGAATAGTTTGGAGATGCCAAGGGCACACTGAGCACCTGTATTTGGTCTGAACAGTCATTTTGTGTTGATAGGCTCCCTTTTTTATTTTGAATGAAATGTATGTATATAAACACCTCTACAGCTATCTAATTCAATACCCAGTTTTGCATGGTCAAAAGTGCTGCAGACTCTATTTAATGACCTACCTCTGGCATTTTAGAAACCATAACTTTCTTTGTTAAGGGTTGATCCAAGATTTTTTTTTGTTTTCTTACAAGACTAAAGCAGGCTTTAAACGCTACGATATCGTTAACGTATTATCGATGGGGTCACGGTGTTTGTGACGCACATCCGGCGACGTTAACAGCATTGCAGCGTGTGACATATTCGAGCGACCTTAATCGATCGCAAAAGTGGTCAAAATCGTTCACAACGGAGAGGTTGTCCTGAAACAAAAAATTGTTGATTGCTTATTAGCGATGTTGTTCGTCGTTCCTGCGGCACCACACGTCGCTATGTGTGACACCGCAGGAGCGACGAACATCTCCTTGCCTCCATCCACCGGCAATGCGGAAGGAAGTAGGTGGGCGGGATGGTACGTCCCGCTCATCTCCGCCCCTCACCTTCTATTGGCTGGCCGCTTAATGATGCTGCAGTGACATTGCTATGACGCCAAACGCACCTCTCCCTTGAGGGAGGTATTGTTTGGCGGTCATATCGACGTCGCTGCACAGGTATGTGCGTGAGACGCTGCCATAGCGATAATGTTCACTACGGCAGCGATCAACAGATATCGCATGTATGAAGGGGGCGGGTGCTATCGAGCACGTCATCGCTAGCAATTGCTAGCAATGTCGCAGTGTGTAAAGCCCGCTTTAGAACTTACCGTTAGTTGGTTGCTAACAACCTGCCTGTTCTGCCCTGTGATGATCTCTCAAGGCTCAGGCGGCTATTCTCTTGCTTCCTTTGACCTCACATCTTTTTCTTCTGCTCCAGTATATCGATGGGCTGTCACTGCTGACATCATGCTGATTGACAGCTCACTAGCCACTGTCAATCATCATGATGTTTGTAGTGGTTCTCCAGTAACACGGTAGAAGTGAAAGAAATACCTTGTTGATGTGACGTCACAGAAAGCAGCAGTCCGTGACTGCTCTGAGCCAGGAGAGACAATCGTATTGTAGCAGAGGCAGGTAGTTAGCACCTACCTGAAGGTAAGTTCTTAACCCAATGGGGAACGAAAACGCAAATCTTGGATAACCCAGTTAAATTAACGTGGATGTACATGGCCTTGTTTAATACAGCATAAATTGTATCTTTTATCAGCTTTGTTTTGGGGGAACATATAAATTGATATAAATCGTACATTTTTTTGCAGTAAAAAAATTTTTTTGGAAACTAATTGTTCATGTGGGTTTTTTTTGTATATTTTTTTAGTCCATTAAATAGACTCTTTATTGTTAAAATTTTATTGATTATTCTTAAAGAACTGTGTCATGTACTATTCATACTGCACTTAAATTATGACTGAGTGGACGTTTTGAAATTTGAAATCGCCAACTTCACCGAAAGTTCCCAAAAAATTAGATTTGCAACAAATAAATTTGCGTGAATCTCAAAGCTGGCAATTTCTTGTGGGAGAGGAAAGACAGAGAACCCCCCTGACAATAAGAGCTTATACTTTAGGAAAAAGGGATTCTGCTGATCATAAGAACTTACACTCTACAGAAGAGAGAAAGAACCACACTAATCATAAGAGCTTACACTCTACAAAAGGAGAGCGAGGATCCTGTTGATTAGGCCTAAGGCACACGGCATGAAAATCAGAGAGAGTGGAATGCGATAAAACACCACATTCCACTCGGACCAATATTAGCCTATGTGCTAGCACTCATGAGCGATTATTTTCTCGGCCCCAATCGGACCGAGAAAACAATCTCAGCATGATGCGATTGTAATGCGAGACTCTTTCTCTTGCACCCATTTAAGTCTATGGGGCGAGAGAAAGATCGCACTGCACTCGCGGTACACTGGTGTACCGTGAGTGCAGGGCGAGAATGGCAATAATCGGCTACGGAGGAGAGAGGGAAATAAATCCCTCCCTCTCCTCCTCTGTGCCGACCCTCCCCCCCAGTTGAGGTTCGATCGCATAATGGGACCTCAGTCGTAGTGACACTCGAATGGCACTCGGCTCCTACTGTGCTGCCGGTGTGAGCTGAGTGTCATGCGAAGATCGCATTAATCACCGTGTGGCCCCAGCCTTATAAGAGTCTACATTCTACAGGAAAGAAATGACCCTACTGATCATAAGAGCTTATACTCTACAGAAGAAAGAGAGTCTGATGATCATGTGAGCTTACACTCTTTAGTAGCTAGAGGACCAGGCTAATCATAAGAACTTACACTCTACAGGAGAGAGAGAGAGAACTCTGCTGATCATTGGCACTTATACTCTATAGGAAAGAGTGAGAAATGACCTTACTGAACATAAGAGCTTATACTCTACAGAAAACAGAGAGAGAGGACTCCGCAGACCATAAGAGCTAACACTGCAGGAGAAAGAGGAGCCTACTAACCATAACAGCTTACAGGCTGCCAAAGCAAGACACTTACCCAGTGACTCAGGAGATGGAAAATGACTTTGCTGTACAAACTGTGCTCTACTGGGAACTGCTGATCTGTGATGGCCTAGGTACTAACCACCACTGTAAAAGGTGTCATAATTTGTAAGATGTCATAGCTGCAGTGTGTTAAGGAGATGCATATGCGGCTGCAGAAAATGACATTAGCCTGATCTCTTAAGCTTCAGTAGTAAGGAAAATGGTGTTGTGCAAACTTTCGCATTGCAAACTACGAATCACATCTCAAAATGTTCAAATTTGTCCGAAACCATAAATTCTGGAAAATTCAACTTGAAGTAGATCCTTTGCAGGTTGATATACTTATCTCTAGTATACCAAGTATTTCAGCTCTGTCCCACCGAAGTGCTACTGTCATTTCAGACAGCTGATTGGTACGGATCTCAAGAGTCTAAAGGGCCATTTACACGCTGCGACATCGCTAACGATATATCGTCGGGGTCATGGTGTTTGTGACGCACATCCGGCGCCGTTAGCAACATCGCAGCATGTGACAGGCAGGAGCAACCGTAAACGATCGCAAAAGAGACAATAATCATTGGTATATGAGAGGTCGTTTATTTACCAAAAATCGTTGTCTTGTACGTAGCGAGGTTGTTCCTCATTCCTGCAGCATCACACATCGCTATGTGTGACACCGCAGGGGCGACGATCATCTCCTTAGTTACCTCCGTCCACCGGCAATGAGGAAGGAAGGAGGTGGGCAGCATGTTCCGGCCGCTGATCTTCGCCCCTCCTCTGCTATTGGACGGCCATTTTGTGGTGTCGCTGTGACGCCGAACCCATCTCCCCCTTGAAGGAGGGATTGTTCAGCGGGCACAGCGATGTCGCAGAACAGGTATGTGTGTGTGACGCTGCCGTAGCGATAATGTTCGCTACGGTAGCGATCACCACATATCGCACCAACGACGGGGGCGGGTGCTAATGCTCATGACATCGCTAGCGATGTCGCAGCATGTAAAGCACCCTTAACTCCCAGTGTTTTAATATTGATGGTGTATACATCCTTGGGATCATAGCTATTTTGATGACTGTTGGGGCTACAGAGATCTTCTGTGACTACACGAGGGGCTGCTGATAAGTCTCTGGCTTTGTGATTTTTTTTTATTTCTAACGTAACAAATATTACATCACATGAAAACCTTAAGTCTAATATATGTTTTCAAAATTTTGTGTTTGTTGCTTATGTTAACAGTGTTCTACGAACGCGGGAAAACAAAATAGCGGAGTGTAATGCGATATTCACACCGATGATACGATTATGACGCTTTTGCGCTTGTTAATCGTATCATCTAGGCTTTACACACTACGATGTCGCCTGCGATGCCGGATGTGCGTTACTTTCAATTTGACCCCACCGACATCGCACCTGCGATGTCGTAGTGTGCAAACCACCCATAAGGTTTAGCACACTATTTGTTTTTTTTTTACATGGTATTTCATGGCTTTCCTACTTTTGTCTGAATCTAAATTGTGCACATGCCAATAACAACAATGAGATCATTTATATGAATAGGTGTGATCAACGGCTATGACAGTCATGCAGGAACAAAACAGTGCTTACTTCAAACTGTTCCCATAAAGTTGGAAGCATATATTGTCAAACATATCTTGGTATACTAAAGCATTAACATTTCACTTCGTTGCAACTAAGGTGTAAGATCAACCCCTTTAAAGCAACCTCACAGCATCATCTCTCCACTATCAAGTTTTACAAATAACACAAATCAATCAGACTGGTAATATTCTCATGGCATTTGCCAAACCGAGACTTGTCCGTTAGACTGTAGATAAAGAAACGTGATTTGCCACTCCACGGACCGTGTTTATACTGCTCTAGAGTCCAGTGACACCATTATTTTCACCACTCTATCCACCATCTTGGCTTATACTTGGTGATATAAGGCTTGCATGTAGATGCTCAGCCATGGAAACCTATGCTACGAAGCTCCCTATACACAGTTTTTGTGCCTGTGTTAATGCCAGAACACATTTGGAACTCTGGGTTTAGAAGGGAAGAAATTCCACAAACTGATTTGCTGCACTGGTGGCTACCTATTAAAATACCTACCTTGTTTTTCCAAAAATAAGACCTCCCCCAAAAATAAGCCCTAGCAGGGATTTTCAGTATTTTCAGAGCAAGGCTTAAATATAAACCCTCCCCTGAAAATAAGCCCTAGTTGCGGTTCAATAATGAAGTGTCCGTGCAGCTAAAAAAGTTAACAAATACTGCACTTCATTATAAACAGCGGACACCCTGCAATCACACTAACCAGACGCCGAGCAGAGGACCTGCAGTGATCGCACACACTCACACCCCTGATCTCTCACACACAAAAATCACAAAGCACACACAAACATCGAATCACAAATTCACAACATCCAGCGTCACCGATTTCTTCTCGCCAGCAGAATCCTGACAGGCAGTGCAGTGGAGCGCAAGAACCTGCCACAATGCTTGCTTACAGGACCTGCGTACACACGTGACTTCCTCCCATCATTCTCTGCGGCCGGAAGCATTCTTTAACGCTGGATGTGATGTGTGTATGTGTGTGTGTGTGATCTGCGATCTGCTGTGTGTCAGTGTGTCAGCCAAAAGCAGGGGAGGACGGCATGCAGCACCCACCGGAGATCAGAGGGAGGACCTGGGAGCTAAGCAGACTTCCAGGTCTGGTAAGTATGAGTCTCCTGGGAAGTGGGGGGGTCTGCTTTTTTGGCCGTGTTTTTCCAAGAATAAGACCTCCTCCAAAAATAAGCCCTAGTGCTTTTTTGGGGGGCAAAAAAAGTACAAGACAGGGTCTTATTTTTGGAAAAACACGGTAGGTCGAATTCAGTGAGCTCTTTAGAAAGACCTATCCTTTTACAATGTTTGTACAAACCGCATGGCTAGTTAATGAATTTTATACCTCTCTGGCAATGCAACTAAAGAAAAACAAACCCAAACTCAATAATTTAGAGGTGTGTCCCAATATTTATATACTGTCATGTGCAAAAGTTTTAAGCAGGTGTGGAAAAAAATGCTGCAAAGTAAGAATACTTTCAAAAGTAGAAGTGATAGTTTATTTTTGTCAAGTAATAAAATGAGAAGTAAACGAACAAAAAATGAAATCTAAATCAAATTAATGTTTGGTTTTACAACCTTTTGAGTTCAAAACAGCATCAAAGCATCAATTATACTAGGTAAACAAGTAAACAGTTTTTCATGGAACTCAGCAGGCAGTTTGTTCCAAACATCTTGGAGCACTAACCACAGATCTGTGAATGTATGCTTGTGTATGTCCTCCTATCTCTTCATATAATCCCAGACAGACTTGATTATGTTGAAATCAGAGCTCTGTGGGGTCCATATCATCATATATCACTGAGGTCTATGTAGAACAGTCCCACCCAGTGCTGATAGCAGACAGAAATAAACACAATAAGACTTACCCCGGAGCTTCCAGACTGGTCAGAACCACTAGTCCAAGGAACAAAGAAGGATTGTTATATGTTGCATCAAGCACAACTACTGCATGGTGCCGCCCAATGGCCGAAGCAGGAATTGGCAAACATGTTACAGTGAGTTGGAGGAGCTCAATGCCAACATCGTCATCGGGCCTCTCAGAGGCACTGCACTTTCAACTGTATTTGCATCCTGCATGCTGATACAGTTGAAAGTAATGATGGAAGAGAGAGCTGTCAGCCCCCTCCTCCATCATTCTCCCTGCTTTGAGATGAGCAGTGCTTAACACTACAAATTACAGAGCCCAAAGCAGCAAAGGAATGGGGAGAGGTGAGCATTTTTTATATCAATCAGTACTTTGTATTACTTTTATAATGTTTGAAGGGCTATGTGGGGGCTATCATGCTGTTTGGATGGCTACGTATTCACCATATTATGTTGTTTGAAGGGCTATGTTGAGTCCATTATAATAATTGGAGGGCTACCATATTATTTAGAGGGTTATTTGGTGGGCCATCATACTATTTAGAGAGCCATCATACTATTTGGAGAGCCATTATACTATTTGGAGAGCCATCATACTATTTGGAGAGCCATTATACTATTTGAAAGGCTATGTGGGGGCCATTATACTATTTGGAGGCCATTATAGTGTTTTGAGGGCTGTGTGTGGGCCATTATACTGCTTGCAGGACTGTGTGGGGGCCAGTTATACTGTTTGGAAAGCTACGTGGTGGCCATTATACTGTTTCAAAGGCTGTATGGGGGCCATTATACTGTATGGAGGTTTGTGGGGGTCAGTATAATGAGGTGTATCAATAGGGGCTACATTACTTTGTACAGGCTGCTAAGTTGTAAGATATGCTTTTCTATGACTGTTGAATTTTATTTTTTGTGGGGGAAGATGAGAGGGGGCTAAACCCATCTACTATTATTAGACGTCTGGCCTGAAGTGGTCTTCATGAAAGGACTGCAGCTGAAAACCATGCATAGCTTTAACATGGAAACAAGGCCAAGTCACTGAACTATGCACAAAAACAGGATCTGATGTCAGCAGGTGCTCTGGACTAATGAGTCAAAGTTTTAAATATTTGGCTGTAAAAGAAGGCAGTTTGTTCACTGAAGGGTTGTAGAGTGGTACAACAATGAGTGTCTGCTAGCCACAGTGAAATATGGTGGAAGATCCTTGGGGCTGCATTTCAGCAAATTGAGCTGGGAAACTGGTCAAATTTAATGGTTTCCTCAATACTGAACACATGCAGATATTTAAACTACATGCAGTACCATAAGGGAGGCATCAGATTGCTTAACACTAGAACTACTGGACTCGTGACACCTATATAGAAATACATGGTGCAAAGTAGTCAAAATGACTACTTCAGTAGTTCTAGTGTTAATTATATTTAAAGCAAAAGGACAATGACCCCCAAAATACAGCCAATGTTATTAAGAACTATCTTCTTGAAGAGAATGATTTACACAATCAACATTCACAGAAGATCTGCGGTTCAGACTGCCCACACCATTAAACGATTGCCCCTTTTCCAAACACAAAGACCAAAAACAGAAATTCCAAATGAAACTTTTATTGGAGAGTATCAAAATTAAAACCACTCTCATCTTTTCTCACCACCAACTTTGGGAGGGTAAGGTCGCAGCTCTTAAAGTTGGCCACCGGAAGTGATGGGGATATGCCGCCGGACTCCCGACACTTGTTACCCAGAGTCGATCTTCCACCATCAGCTGCGACTTTCATCAACACCATTAACCACCAAACAAACCAACAATTAGAAGGGAGGGAGGGTGGGAAGCTCTTGACCCAAGATCAAAGAGGCCGGAAGAGCCTTGGGCACAGCTATATATACCCCCCAAGGAGGGGAGGGGGGAGGAGAAAATGCACATCTGCATTCGGGGCCACATCTGCAACATTTAGGCATAACTAAAAGGGAAGGATGGTTATTAAACAAGATCATTAACCCTTTCCCGTATGTTAAGAAAAGAGGGCAAAAACATGCCACAACTGGGCTGGCCAGTCAGGGGCTCACCGGCAAATAAAGCCGGGCCCCCTCATTCTCCAAGATGTTTGGAACAACCTCCCTGCCAGACAAAAACTGTGTAACTCTACCCTAGCAGACTTGATTTTTTTATGTTGTTTTGAACATAAAATATTGATATATTGATAAAAATAAACTAGTAACACTTAGTATTTTTGAAAGCATTTTTAGTTTGTAGCATTTTTCCACATATGTCTAAATCTTTTGCACAGTACTCTATTTCATATACACCAGTTACATATTTCCTAATATAATTTATATCTTATTAATAAATTGAATATTTCAGTTAAGTAAAAAGTGCCTGATGTTTATTAGGGTGAAATAATGAAATGAAAAGGCATCAAAGCAAAAATAGTAGTCATGGTTAAACAGACTGATCGTACAAGATAGAAGTATGCTTGCTATGTTGCATGTACATGGTCATGTGTAATGTCAGGATTGTTTCATAATACCAGTATGATTCATCATGCAGTTTTTGCCACAATTATGGCGTAAAATGTTGGAAATTCGAGGTTTTACGAAAATGTTGCAATTTTTGCCATTTTACGCCAGTCCTGACTGTCTCAAACTTAGTGGACAGAGCTTAAAGGGAATCTGTTTAGCAAGATAACCCTATGTCTGTGGGGTAATAGTATTAGGAAGATCCCCAGTCAGTCACCATACTAAAAGTCTGGCTCCTGGGAGAAAATGAACTCACTTCATGCAAGTGTTCTGGCTTGGCTACAGTCCTCACTCACTATACGGTGATTGGCAGCTGTAAGCACACTGCAGCACTTTGAATGACAGCTGGTTCTGTTGTGAAAATTTATTTTGAGGTTAAAGAAATCTGTCAGCAAGACTTCCCACCGAAAACTATTTATATGTGTATAAAAACATAAAACATTGAGCTGGGCAATTCATTATATGCTTCACATGGCGGTGTGTCCTGTTGAGACACGGTCACTCTCAGCTCTTATTCACATTGAGGCCTATTTTAGACCCATAGTAAGGTTTTAATATTAGAGAGTGTAGGTACTGTCCCAACCGGGTACACCTTGTCGTTGGTGGGATAGCTTTATGCTTTTTTTTTGATCAAAAAAAGTGTTTACTAAGTACCCTATGTTTATATGCACTATGCTTTTATTTAGTTACAGCAGGGTATATGTTCATATTTTTTCCCTTTTTTTATTTATATGTGTATGTAGCTGTTTCAAAGACAAGTCCAGCAATACTTGTTCTTGGCCAGACCATTCCTTGGTTACGGAGAAATCAGCAAGGCTGTAGCTCTGAAGCCTCTGTCACTCCACCTCTATTCCTGCCCAGCACCGTCTCCCCCTGCGTGACTGACAGGGCCTTTGCCTTAAATCACACAGCACTGAGCTGAGAATAGAGCTAGAGGGACAGAGGCTTCAACTCTACCATAGCTCTTCAGCCTTACTTCTATATTATTTCAAACACTTATTTCTCAGTACTTGAAGAAAGGACTGGACATGTAAAGAAACTGCTGGTCTTGTTTTTGAAAGAGTTACATGCACATGTGAATAATTTGGGGAATGAAATCATACTGAAAGATTCCCTATAAATTGTTAAAAAATGCATATAGCATGTACAGTATATTATTAGTCACATGTAAAGAAAACAAGATGGTTGCATAGCACCAGCCACTAAAATTAATGTGAATAGAAGATGACATGAAACTAGAAGCTAACATGTAAAAACGAAAGAAATATTATGACATCATTAAACCCTTATGGAAACGGAAATGTTTCGTTTTTGGTTTCTGTACTTCCTGGGGGTTTTTTTCCTTGTTTCAAGAGCTATACCTTTTTTATTTTTTCTTGACATATCCGTTTGTGGGACAAGTTTTATTTTTGAATCACACAATTAATTTAACAATGCAATGAATGTACTGGAAAAAAAAATCTTCAAAGGCTTTAAATTGTTAAAAAATGCAATTCCAAAATTACGTTTTGAGTTTTCTTTACTTCAAGGATAACTAGTGTGCATACGGCCAGGTAAGTAGGTGCTGGTAGACAGAATGTGGAACCCCCAGTAGGGGACACAGGCGCTGGAGCGCCCCTGCATCAATACACTAGAGCGACGTTATAAAAAAAGACCTAAACAGGTTGAAACGTCATTGTGTCTCATTTCCCTATACCTTCACCTGTCCATCACCTGTCTGTATAAATAAAAACACAATTGCATGAAATCCCTGGAAGACTGCGGTGAATTCTTTATTTGAGTTTTCTTTATGACATTCATTGTATGGTAGAAATGACCTACCAACGTGTCTTAAATCGAGTACAATTACGCTGATACCAAATTTGTCAAGTTTTTTTATTATTTAAATGGTGAAAACAAATCGGAAATCTGTTTAAGGCCCCCTTCACACGTCCGTGAAACACGTGCGTGTTTGGTCCGTTTCCGTATATACCGGAGACACGGCCAAACGTGCACCAATGTTAATCTATGATTGTGGTCACACGTCCGTTATTTCATTATGTCCGTGTGTGCGTGTCCGTGATCCGTATGTGTTTGCGTTTTTCACGGATGCATGTCCGTTATCTGCACAGAGCACGCACACGTGGACACAGTGAAAGTCTATGGGTATGTGCACACACGTTAGTAAACACGTATGCATCTACCTATAGTCCGTGTCCGTTTGGTGTTTTTATTTCTAGTGATGTCGGCTATTCTTTCTATTTCTGTGTATGTCGGTCAATCTCCCTGAGTCCGTCGGTCGGTCTCTCTGTCTCTCTGTCGGTCTCTCTGTCTGTCTGTCCCTCTCTCACAGTCTGTCGGTCAGTTCCCCCCCCTCTCTCATACTTACCGTTCCCCGATCTCCGGCGCAGCGCTGCACGGCATTCACACTGCTGCGGCGGCTTTTACTATTTTGAAAAAGCCGGCCGCTCATTAAACAATCTCCTATTCCCTGCTTTCCCCGCCCACCGGCGCCTATGATTGGTTGCAGTGAGACACGCCCCCACGCTGAGTGACAGGTGTCACACTGCACCCAATCACAGCAGCCGGTGGGCGTGTCTATACTGTGCAGTAAAAAAAATAAATAAATAATTAAAAAAAAACGGCGTGCGGTTCCCCCCAATTTTAATGCCAGCCAGATAAAGCCATACGGCTGAAGGCTGGTATTCTCAGGATGGGGAGCTCCACGTTATGGGGAGCCCCCCAGCCTAACAATATCAGTCAGCAGCCGCCCAGAATTGCCGCATACATTATATGCGACAGTTCTGGGGCTGTACCCGGCTCTTCCCGATTTGCCCTGGTGCTTTGGCAAATCGGGGTAATAAGGAGTTATTGGCAGCCCATAGCTGCCAATAAGTCCTAGATTAATCATGTCAGGCGTCTATGAGACACCCTCCATGATTAATCTGTAAATTACAGTAAATAAACACACACACACCAGAAAAAATCCTTTATTAGAAATAAAAAACACACACATATACCCTGGTTCACCACTTTAATCAGCCCCAAAAAGCCCTCCATGTCCGGCGTACTCCAGGATGGTCCAGCGTCGCATCGAGCGCTGCTGCATGGAGGTGACAGAAGCTGCAGAAGACACCGCCGCTCCGGTCACCTCCACGCAGCAACTGAAGACAGCCGGCGATCAGCTGAGCTGTCACTGAGGTTACCCGCGGCCACCGCTGGATCCAGTGACAGCGGGTAACCTCAGTGACAGCTCAGCTGATCGCCGGCTGTCTTCATTAGCTGCGTGGAGGTGACCGGAGCGGTGGTGTCTTCAGCAGCTCCTGTCACCTCCATGCAGCAGTGCTCGATGCGACGCTGGACCATCCTGGAGTACGCCGGACATGGAGGGCTTTTTGGGGCTGATTAAAGTGGTGAACCAGGGTATATGTGTGTGTTTTTTATTTCTAATAAAGGATTTTTTCTGGTGTGTGTGTGTGTTTATTTACTGTAATTTACAGATTAATCATGGAGGGTGTCTCATAGACGCCTGACATGATTAATCTAGGACTTATTGGCAGCTATGGGCTGCCAATAACTCCTTATTACCCCGATTTGCCAAAGCACCAGGGCAAATCGGGAAGAGCCGGGTACAGTCCCAGAACTGTCGCATATAATGTATGCGGCAATTCTGGGCGGCTGCTGACTGATATTGTTAGGCTGGGGGGCTCCCCATAACGTGGAGCTCCCCATCCTGAGAATACCAGCCTTCAGCCGTATGGCTTTATCTGGCTGGCATTAAAATTGGGGGGAACCGCACGCCGTTTTTTTTTAATTATTTATTTATTTATTTTACTGCACAGTATAGACACGCCCACCGGCTGCTGTGATTGGGTGCAGTGTGACACCTGTCACTCAGCGTGGGGGCGTGTCTCACTGCAACCAATCATAGGCGCCGGTGGGCGAGGAAAGCAGGGAATAGGAGATTGTTTAATGAGCGGCTGGCTTTTTCAAAATAGCAAAAGCCGCCGCAGCAGTGTGAATGCCGTGCAGGGCCGCGCCGGGGATCGAGGAACGGTGAGTATGAGAGAGGGGGGGAAACTTCAGTCACTCGGGGGATTAGCGGTCACCGGTGAATCCTTCACAGGTGACCGCTAATCAGTACTCGACACAGACAGAGCCGTGGTATGAGGATGAAGTCGGGTGAAGTTCACCTGAGTTCATTCTCATCGCGCAACTCTGTCTGCTGTCAGCCGACATTTATAAACGACATTGTGCATCACACACACGGACATTCCACACGGACATTCCACGTACACATACACGTTAATTACACACGCACACACGGACGTTCTGCACACAAACACGGCTAGCATACGCAATTCACACAGGTGCCACACGGACCATAAAAACGGACACAAAAACGGGACACGGACCCGAAAAACAGCCCGTAACACACGTGCGTGTTTTTCACGGACGTGTGAAGGGGGCCTTAAAATGTTTTGTTTGTGATGCCATTTTTTGAGACTCAAAACCTTTTTAATTTTTCCATTGACTGAGCTGTATAAGGGCTTGTTTTTTAACCCTAAGGTGATGTTTTATATTGATGCTATTTTGGGGTACATATGACATTTGTTTTAATTTTGGCATCTAAATAATGTAATATTTTGGAAGATGGGATTTTTCAACACATATCTTCAAATTTTTAAGTTCTTGTGTTTTCAAAGGAGGAAAAGGGAGTGATTAAAATTTGTATACACTTTTTAAAAACTTTTTATTTACTTTATTTTTAAGTCCTCCCTAGAAGATTAAAACCTAAGATCATTTTATAGCTTATACTATGTATTACAATACCAATTTTTTTCCGTATAAAGTGAAAGTGTGGTTCTTCTATGGAGCTGAGCTTCATAGGAAGTGCAAGATGGCAGCTATGGGACCATCAGCAGGCCCTGGGCTGCCAAAGTAATACATCAATTCACTATGATCAAATTGCAGGGCGCCAATGGATGCAGTTGTACGCATACATCAGCAATAGCGACATTTAAATACTGCCATCCGAGATTGGCAGTGGTATTTAAATGGTTAAACTTCAGCGACTGTAGCAATCTCCTATCACTGCAGTTACAGGCAGATGTTGGGTATGTAACACATCCAGTATCTGCCTCGTAATAAAACAGGATCAGCTCCTGAGCCAGCATCATACTTTCCTTATTGACCTATGACAAAAATGTACTGTACATAATTAAGGCGTTAGATCACGATATCCCAATATCTAGGCTAGGGAGGCCTCACACAGACTACGAGAGAGTCTATATTATACAGTATATACACTGTCATTAAAATTGGTGCTGGAATCTATTTGGGTCCTGTCTCTCACTTAAACATAGGTTTAGAAAGGTACCGGAAAGATTTTTTTTGCCATGACATTACCATATGATGAGCATGAGAACAATGTCAGTACATACAGATGTAGCAATGATAAAAGTGAGGAAATCTATAGCTTTAAACTGAACCGACAATCATCTCAACTCTTCTGCAATGTATCACATGTATTAGATGTCAAACAGACATTTATTACCAAGAGTGTCCACCTTATCTTTATTTTACATTTGTTGGGGCCATGATTTTGTGGCCACTACTAATATATAATTATTTTGGGTAGCTTCAAAACTACCAAAGACTTTTCCGTGGATCTTTCATTAGGCTATAGGCCATAGGTTACTAAGGTCTATAACTTGCAACTGGGATGTAGATTAAAAACTGCTGTTGAAGAAAGGGTATCTGACAGCAGATGCTTGCTGCCCAATCCATGGGTAGAATGTATCAGACACTGGCTGTATGATCTCAGCTAAGTATGTTTGACTCTGAAACGCTACAAGGTTTTCAGAGACAAACATACTTAAAAAGCCACTCTGGACCCACCTGTCTGACTAGTCCCCGCATGGATAGGTCCCAGGCGGCTTTTAAGTATGTTTGTCTCTGTAACATCAAAGCATTTCAGAGTCAAACATACCTAGCTGAGATCAGCTTCTCACCACGGATTGACAGGTCTCTGCCTACATACATGTACAGGGAGAGACCTGTCACTCCAGGGAAGGGGGCGGAGGGACCAATGTGCATCACTGCTTAGTTCGGCAGCATTTGCATTTATAGTATGCTTTTTCCTGAAATGTCGCATCCTTTCAAAGTTAAACATACCTGGCTGAGATCGTACAACCTTGGATCAGGCAGCATATATCAGCTGTCAGGTTCCCTTTAGTCTGAATTCTGCTAAAAGGATCACTATCTTTACTACATGGCAGCAGAAAAATTAATAAAATTAGATTTCTTCAATATTATACTAATAGAACTGATAGCTGCATGATAATCAAATATAACCTTCATTCATGAAAACACACAAAATAAAATGCAGACGTAAAACAAGCTACTATTATAGCTGGGTTTCTTCTTTTCTAGTGAAATCTCAGATTCTTTTGAAATTTCTTGTATCTCTGTGAAGAATTCAGGATTACAGGTGGTGTACAGCAAATTACTTTTAAATGAATGGAAATATATTAGTTAACTTCTGCAGATCAGTATAATGGCATCAAAATAAAGATGTGATTGAAGGTTAAACTTTTAAGTTAAATTCAATGGTTTCACAAAAATAACAGACATATTTAAATAGCCCCCTTATTTTATCTGGATGAAAAGTAATTGGACAAAGCAACATATAAAAATTATTTTTAATATTTAGATATGACTACTTAACCTTTGCCTATTAGAGACAATTTTTCAATTTCTTCCAAGAAACACAATCCGTGGTGTTAGCACCACACACCGAAAGCAGGACCTCTCCTGTTGGCTGCACAGAGAGTTCTGAGGACGACTGTCTGTGCACATACCAGAAAAGTAGACACAGCTCAGTTAGCACCACTGAGCTGCTGCAGAAGGACTGGAACGGTGGAGGGGAAGCGGGATAATTAGCCCTACCGTACATCACCACATGATCGTGGCGTGATGGTACCTGACGTCTAACCCTGCCTACTGCTCTCTGTATAACACACAGCACTGTCACCAACACTACAGAGCTGTATTGGTGCTGTGACTGCAATATGACTGCACTGCTCTGCTACAGCTACAGAGCCAGAATGACGCCTGTACAGCCATGTGCGTTATCCAGGATCTTTTAAAGACTAAGCCCTGCCCCAAGCCAAGCACCAGATGGCAATAACGCCAGCAGTGGCCAATGCGGGACTGCCATGTCACCAATGACACAATCAACGACTAATCAGTGACCACCACGTCACCAATAACATGCCAATCAGCGGCCACCGCATCACTGGTGACTTCATGCGCATGCTCAGTAGCGGGAATCCCGCACTTAGAGCCAGAAGAGGCAGCGAGAACCCATGCAACCGCAGTAGGACAAAACAGGGACGTAGTCTTTGAATGCAGAAAGACCCTGGACACCTGATGCCTAGCAGCCAGGCACTTGGAGCGGTGGACAGGTGACGCAGGAGAGCCAGCCAGCACCACAGCAGGGGATGAAAACGGATCAGGGGTGGTTCGAGGGCCGGGAGAACCCCAAACCATAACACCTGATGCAGGAATTTGGTGTATAACTTTCAGCACTAAATCTGCAACTCTTGGGAAATAAAATGTGGTTTTCTGCCTGAAGATGCAGCTCTCATTGAACTCAGTTCACCTGAGGTGAGGTTAATGAGTTCAATAAGTTCCCCTGAGGTGATTGTACCTGCGGTTACAGGTGGGGTACTGTGGGAACCTCTAGCTGTGACCAAACATAAACACAGTGACATCACTGCTCACAGCGGTGGCTCAGACAGTCCCTGCCTGAAGTCTCAGGTGGTCATGTTCTGTGCCCTCGCACTTCGACTTTAGGATGTAGTAGAGTCATGCTCATTGTGGGACCTTGTGTGGATTAACAACAAAAAAGCACACTCATCAGGCCCTAAACACCTAAACAATTGCAGCTGGAAAATGCTAATGGTGAATGCACTCTCACATAGAGACTTACATCGCTGTCAAGTCCATCGCTGTTCCAACTGTATTGCACTGCAGCTCTCACACACACATCGAGTCCCAGTGTCACTCCGCTGTCACTAACTCCGCACGAGTGATGCTGCTCTTTGCCAGCTTGGGGAGACCTGACAGTGATGCAGATTTGTATGTGAGAGCCCATTCAATTGCCAACTCTCTTGTATAGAGTCTGGTAAGTGCTTTTTGGGGGGGGGAGAGTAAACAGTAGCTATAGAATAATAAATTAAACTATAAATACTATATATGAATTAGCCACATACAACAAATAAATAGGGAGAGGTATGAACATCTACATTACTTTAATATCCCTGAGTGGCGTATTCATCAAACTGTATATAGCTATGAATAAATTATAAAAGGATATCTTCATTACGTGTATCAAATATCACAAAAGTTTAAAAACAAGAAGTGCACTTTATAGTTTATTATTGGCTATACCTAATTTGTGAATAAATGTTGATATTTTGTTCAAAAATAAATGTGGATTGATGATCATGGCAAAATATAAGACATCCCTTGAAAATAAGCCCTAGCATATTTTTCAGACGAAAAAATAATATAAAACCCTGTCTTATTTCTGGGGAAACACGGTACTTGTTTGCATCTTTAGATAATCATTAAGGTGTCTCTTGATTGTATACTTTGACAATAATATACTATCTCCACCTTGAAAGGTGTTTCAGGAGGACTTTTCACCAGGTTGAGAATGGTAAATGGCCACCTCATGGAATAGTGGCTGGAGAGCTAGTAAAACAATGCTTTTATTTCTACTCTCTCATGAAGAGATATTAAATTATAAGGTTGACCAGCCAGAAACAGGCAGAAACACACATAAGAGAAAAGAACACAATCTCCACTTCTAATTGATTTCTGCAGCTTCTGTGTAGAGATAAAACTGAGTTGAGTTACATGTATCATCTCACTGCAGTCAGTTTTGGGGGAGGGTCAGATATGTCAGCACTATAAGATGAGATCTGGAAGTGTTTGTAATGATACATAACTCTGCAGCCACTGTATGTAGATACAGAAGTGTTGAGCTATGGATCATTACAAACACTTGTATATCTCATACCCTAGTGCTGTCAGTGTAGGGGGAGGGTGGGACCTTATAGCACTGTGATATGAGAGCTGGAAGTATACAGTGCCTACAAGTAGTATTCAACCACCTGCAGATTTAGCAGGTTTGATAAGATGCAAATAAGTTAGAGCCTGCAAACTTCAAACAAGAGCAGGATTTATTAACAGATGCATAAATCTTATAAACCAACAAGTTATGTTGCTCAGTTAAATTTTAATACATTTTCAACATAAAAGTGTGGGTCAATTATTATTCAACCCCTAGGTTTAATATTTTGTGGAATAACCCTTGTTTGCAATTACAGCTAATAATCGTCTTTTATAAGACCTGATCAGGCCGGCACAGGTCTCTGGAGTTATCTTGGCCCACTCCTCCATGCAAATCTTCTCCAAGTTATCTAGGTTCTTTGGGTGTCTCATGTGGACATCAAAAATAGCAACAAGAAGAGGAGATAAAAACAAGGTAAATTGCACCCTAGTGGCGCGCATAGGGCACTGTTCACACAGATGTGTTGGCCTGGGCTAACTGGACTGGTTGCCCTTTTTTGCTGTGAGTACATTTTTATAATACATTTTTGGGGGAGTTTTTATCTCCTCTTCTTGTTGCTATTTTTGATATTTATCAGTGTAGGGACCCGCAAGCGTGAGGATCCGTGATGAGGATTGTGGGCTTACGTGCATTGGCCAATTTACAAACTAATATCTCACATATATTTTATATGTATTTTTTGCACTTTGATTATGCGGGGTGCAGCCGGGCCTCTTAATACGGCCGTGCATAGTGGAATTTCTGTCCCTTACGTGCTGCAGTGAGTAGTGTCCGAGTAACCCGCCTAATCTAATAGTAAGGGCGTGGTAATAGGTTGCTGGCTGGACACCATGCGCATACAAGTGTGAACAGTGCCCTATGCGCGCCACTAGGGTGCAATTTACCTTGCACCTGTGAAGTGTCCATCATGTTGAGAGGCTTGTCTGCATCCTGTTTGTGCATTAGATGTGTTGGCCTGGGCTAACTGGACTGGTTGCCCTTTTTTGCTGTGTGTCTCATGTGGACTTTAATCTTGAGCTCCTTCCACAAGTTTTCAATTGGGTTAAGGTCAGGAGACTGACTAGGCCACTGTAACACCTTGATTTTTTCCCTCTTGAACCAGGCCTTGGTTTTCTTGGCTGTGTGCTTTGGGTCGTTGTCTTGTTGGAAGATGAAATGACGACCCATCTTAAGATCCTTGATGGAGGAGCGGAGGTTCTTGGCCAAAATCTTCAGGTAGGCCGTGCTATCCATCTTCCCATGGATGCGGACCAGATGGCCAGGCCCCTTGACTGAGAAACAGCCCCACAGCATGATGCTGCCACCACCATGCTTGACTGTAGGGATGGTATTCTTGGGGTCGTATGCAGTGCCATCCAGTCTCCAAACGTCACGTGTGTGGTTGGCACCAAAGATCTCAATCTTGGTCTCATCAGACCAGAGAACCTTGAACCAGTCTGTCTCAGAGTCCTCCAAGTGATCATGAGCAAACTGTAGACGAGCCTTGACATGACGCTTTGAAAGTAAAGGTACCTTACGGGCTCGTCTGGAACGGAGACCATTGCGGTGGAGTACGTTACTTATGGTATTGACTGAAACCAATGTCCCCACTGCCATGAGATCTTCCCGAGCTCCTTCCTTGTTGTCCTTGGGTTAGCCATGACTCTTCGGACAAACCTGGCCTCGGCACGGGTGGAAACTTTCAAAGGCTGTCCAGGCCGTGGAAGGCTAACAGTAGTTCCATAAGCCTTCCACTTCCGGATGATGCTCCCAACAGTGGAGACAGGTAGGCCCAACTCCTTGGAAAGGGTTTTGTACCCCTTGCCAGCCTTCTGACCCTCCACGATCTTGTTTCTGATGGCCTTGGAATGCTCCTTTGTCTTTCCCATGTTGACTAAGTAGAGTGCTGTTCACAAGTTTGGGGAGGGTCTTAATTAGTCAGAAAAGGCTGGAAAAAGAGATAATTAATCCAAACATGTGAAGCTCATTGTTCTTTGTGCCTGAAATACTTCTTAATACTTTAGGGGAATCAAACAGAATTCTGGTGGATTGAGGGGTTGAATAATAAATGACCCTCTGAATAAACTTTTCACAATTTAAAAAAAAAAAAAAAAAAAAAAGAAATAACATTCTTTTTTGCTGCAGTGCATTTCACACTTCCAGGCTGATCTACAGTCCAAATGTCACAATGCCAAGTTAATTCCGAATGTGTAAACCTGCTAATCTACAGGGGGTTGAATACTACTTGTAGGCACTGTATGTAATAATACATAACTAAGCTCTACTTTATCTCTACACAGTAGTTGCAGAGATCAATGTGGATGAGAGGGTGTGTTCTTATTTTTATCCCTGTGTATTGCTATTGCTTATGATTGGTCAACCTCATGCAGTGGAAGAAGTACTTGCCCACAGAGACAAATATAGGGTAACACACAATTGAACAATAACATAAAGTATAACCTAAATTTTACAAACTAAAACTGCAAAGAAGAGAAGAAATTAACAGATAAATACATTGTACTCTACTCTGAAGCCACTATTCCATGATGTTGCCAATTTAACATGCTAAACCTAGTGAAAGGTCCTTTTTAAGAAGAGAATTTTATGATCATCCATTTTAGATTTTAGTTGTCTGTACTTTCCAATACCTTTTGTGGGTTTGTTTTTTTAAATGTCTTTTAAATACTTAGGTATGAGATCACACCAGATTATGAAACAGCTTAAAAGTCAATTGTCCAATTACTTTACAGAATGTGAGAATTGAGTGACTATGTAAAAAGTGACAGCAATTTCTAAACGGTCAATGCCATAATTTTGTAAAATCTTTGAAGCAAAACTGAAAATACACACTTTAACCAAGTTTTGGATGGCTTTGTTTCAAATCAATAATTTTGAACTGAACTGTAATTGCAAATACTGTCGTTATAATCAGAAATTAAAATTCTGATATTTTTCCAACAATATTTCCAGATATTTATGAAAATATGCTATTATCAGGAATATTTGATTTGATTTTAAATTTGTGTATTTCAATTTTTCCTTTGGTTTGCCAAAAAGAATAAACTTTCTTATAACATATTGTGAGCTACATCATAAAAATTTGGCAGGGATCTATGGTAAGACTGAAAGATTGCAAAAATAAAGAGTCAAATATACTTACCATCGCCAGGATTTTTCATAAAGTGTGCCATAATTGTACGCTCATCCTTCCCATATTCATTCTCTGCTTGTAAAGTATATATCCCATTGTTCAGATGCGTTGGACTATCAAGTTGAAGACAGCCATGATGTTCACACAAGTTGTTGCTTGACTCATGAATTTTACTCCAAATAAAATCTGTATCGCTTAGTACAATTCCGTCATGAAACCACTGTAGCTTGGGAACTGGGTTACCTCTCACGCTGAAAGGAATACACCAGTGGTGGTCCAAAGTAGGGGAGTCGATTAGCGTGATGTTTGGAGGAACTGAAACAAATAAACAGCAGGATTTGTCTTTGTTGCTAGTAACTGCACAATTTAACACTCAGAGAAGTAAAAAATAACAGGCAAAGCACAAACAATTTTAGTTTTTGAAAGCTGCACGTGCCTTTGGTCTATTCAGATCAAAGCTGTTCTTTGGCTGCCGTCCTGATCATAAAATAAGCAGGACAGCTTCTTCATACTACAGGAAAGTTGTAATATTTCAATTGTCTCCATAAGCCACAAAGACACTAATCAACCCATGACAAAAAAATAAAAATAAATCACATTATATAATGATGTATTGAATAAGTACAATTGTAGCAATTACTGAACGTCTGCTCCTCTAAAGAGTAGCATAGAAGCTGAGAGTTAGGCTGCTTTCACACATCCGGTTTTTGCAGTGCGGCTCAATCCGGCTCAAAAATCTATGCAACGGATGCGGCCAAAAAACCGGATCCGTTGCATAAGTTTTTCCATGCGGCCTGTCCGTTTTTTGACGGATGCGGCTTGATACTGAGCATGCGCTGTGCAAAAAACCGCATCCGGCGGCCGGATGCGTCTTTTGCTGCAGGACGCCGCATCCAGCGTCCATAGGTTTGCATTGTAAATCCGGCGCGATGCGTTTTTTTCGCCGCACAAAAAAAGTGCCAGGCAACGTTCCATCCGGCCGCCGCATGGGCTAAATATGCCGCATCCGGCAAAAAACAGACGCAACGCAAGGACATGCGGCACAATACGGCGCTAATGCAGGTTTATGCGGAGAAATGCAACCGGCGGCAAAAAAAACGGTTGCGTTTTTTCTGCAAAGCACCGTATTGTGCCGCTCAGCAAAAACCGGATGTGTGAAAGCAGCCTTAGGGCTCATTCAGACAACTGTTCCGTTTGCCCTGGTCAGTTCCTTTTTTCTTTGCAGACCTACTGACAAGACTATCTTTTCAATGTGTTTTGAGTAGCATCAGATGGCACACGGAAGCACTTCCATGTGCCATCAGTTCCTTAAAAAACACATCGGAGTCCGTATATCCGTTCCGTTATTATGGAACATATCTTATTCTGTTCTGCAATTGCGGACCGTGACTCAATACAAGTCAATTGGTCCACAAAATCCCTGAAAGCCACAGGGAAGCACTTCCACGTGGTGCTCCTGCAGTCTTTGTTCTACTTCCGTACCAGCCCCGCAGCTGCTCGCACTGCAGTGTCAGCATCTCCTAGCACAGCAGTGCAAGCAGCTGCAGGTATGACGAGCACCGACATCAGGAGATTAGCTAAGTTTATTACCTGCGGTGATGATCTCCACTGAACTCGCGTCATCAGCGCTCATCACTGACTTCCATGACCACAGCGATATCACCCCACGTCTTGCGGGAGCTCATAACGTTACAGTCTCGGGCCGCCTGTGAGATTTGAGGTGAGATCTTAGTGGTCATTGAACTCAATGATGAGCGCTGATGTCACAAGTTCAGTGGCGTTCATCACCGCAGGTAGTGTACCTAGCTAACCTCATCACGTTGGCGCTCGTCATTCCCTGCAGTGACCTGGTCTGACCTAATATTGTTAGATCAGATCACTGCACTACTCTCCTAGCCAATAGGAAACATTCTGTTCTTCATTGACTGGGACAGTGAGTATGGATCGTCGTGGGACCCCCTTATTGGATTACGCTGGACCCGGATTTGTTTTTTCTTTTCAATAAATTGGTGAAAGAGAGAACAAGTTGTGGAGTGTTGTTTCAAATAAAAAATTGTTTGTTGTCTATTTTTTTATTACTGACTGGGTTAGTGATGTCGGGTATCTGATGCTCTGACAACACTAACAGTAGAGATGAGGGTATCCTCAGCTCACCTGTTCCTCGGGCTGCCAGTCCTTGCGGGTGCCTGGGATCCACCGGTACGTCCCATCCGGTTTAGAAATGAATGCAAAAAGGAAGGAAAGGATCCGGCACCAATACCTCTGAATAAAATGTCGAAGCTTTATTGGCAAATATTAAAAAGGTTCCATCCGTGTAAACAAAAGGAGGGAGTTATCCCATGGAAACTTTACGCGTTTCGGACTTCCATATTAAAAGCAAAGAGTCCTTAATCATAAGTGATTAAGGACTCTTTGCTTTTAATATGGAAGTCCGAAACACGTAAAGTTTCCATGGGATAACTCCCTCCTTTTGTTTACACGGATGGAACCTTTTTATTATTTGCCAATAAAGCTTCGACATTTTATTCAGAGGTATTGGTGCCGGATCCTTTCCTTCCTTTTTGCATTCATTTCTGACAACACTAACCCCAGGGCTTGATGCCAGGTGATATTACACAGCTGGTATCAACCCCATATATTACCCCGTTTGCCACTGCACCAGGACAACGGGATGAGCTGCGGCGAATCACAAGGATTGGCGCATCTTATGGATGCTCCACTACTAGGGCTGCTGGGGTCTGCTATTTTCAGGCTGCGGGGGGTTCAATAACCGTAGACCTCCCTAGTCTGAGAATACCAGACCCCAGCTGTCCGCTTTACCTTTGCTGGTGATCCAATTCGGGGGGGACCCCATGTTTTTTGTTTTCAATTATTTATTTAATTTAAAATAACAGCGTGGGGTGCCCTCTGTTTTGGATTACCAGCCAAGGTGAAGCAGCCAGCTGTGGTCTGCAGGCTGCAGCTGTCTGCTTTACCTTAGCTGGCTACAAAAGATAGGGGGGACCCCATGTATTTTTTAAAATTATTTATTTTTTTGGCTAAACACTCTTTAGTGCCATGTGAAAGACATTAAAGGGTGCAAGATTACAAAATGCTGGAGAGTGGAACATAATATATGTCTTTCTCAACTATCTATCTATCTATCTGTCCCTCTATCTATCTATCTATCTGTCCCTCTATCTATCTATCCCTCTATCGATCTATATATCTATCTTTCTACCTTTTGACTGTATGTAACCCTTGTTTTGTTTTTTTGTGGTCCGCAAAAAAAGGAAGGCACAAGTATGACACACGGACCATATACGGAATGAATATGTATGTCACACGGATGCACCTATAGAAAAACAGGACCGTTTTTTGCGGTCCACAAAAACGGGACTGTCATGTGAATGTAGCCTTAATAGGACCTTGTGGGTCTATCCAACATGGTCACAATCATTCGGTAATGAGACGCGGATCTATTGAATGTGCTCACAGTCCATAAAACCATTGACTGTCAAAGCAGGATTGAAATTGCAATTTTACAACAGCTGTTGAGCGACAGGTTGAAGGCCACTGTTCTATAGATCAGTGTTCCCCAACACCAGTCCTTAAGGACCACCAATAGTGCATGTTTTCAGGATTTCATTAGCAATGCGGTGTTTACATCATCTCCTGTGCAGATGATTAAATTGTCATCACTGCAATAGTAAGGAAATCCTAAAAAACATGCACTATTGGTGGGCCTTGAGGGCTGGAGTTGATAAATACTGCCATAGATCATTGCGGTTCTCCATCTAGGGGCAGCTCAGAAGGCTATGGTGACATTAGGAATGTCATAGTAGGCTTGCAACAAGGGTCAAACTACATCACAGATAGCTAATTTTAAGATAGGTGCCATGTCTTGGTTTTAACATTTTACACTTTTAATATCTAGAATGCATCAAAATTATATCTGACATTTCATGAACCATAAAAGTTTGATGAAAGTATTGTAAAAGGTATAAAAGGTAGAGCAGAGAGAAACCTTTCAGAACCTCAAGTTTGTTGTGTAATGGTCATACTCATACTCTATATTCAGTAAAAATGTCTTCAGGAGAAAGGAATATTAATCTACAATGAATATCACATGAGAAAATGTGTCACCAGTTTTTTTTCCTCTTAATGGAAAACCAGCATGATGTAGAGACAGGGACCCTTATTCCATCAATGTGTCTCTTACTTGGCTGCTTGTTGTAGTTTTAGTAAAATCATTGTTTTATTAACAGGAGACTACCAGTAAAGGACTAGTAAACCTGCTGCTAGGTAGCCCTCCATATTCATGAGCTTTGTATATCCCCGTCCCCACCACTGATTAGTAGCTTTGTGTGTACAATGGGCAGAAAGCTACTAATCAGTGGTGTGGGCAGGGTTATATAGAGCTGAGCATTAATAGAACTGCTAGATCTACAGTAGATAAATCAGTGATTTTATCAAACTGACAGCAAGTAGCCCAGTAAAATATTCATCACTGGAGTCTTTCTCTACATTATGCTGCTCTCAGATAATGCAGCAAAAACCTGCTGACAGATTCCCTTTAAATGTTAACGAAGTCTCTAATAAGTCCTTACTTACAATGTACATTGAGCTCCACAAATACTTGTTCTTCACCCACTCCATTTTCAGCAATACAAACAAGAGTTTTTGTGTTGTCGAGTGATGTCACATTCTTCAATGTGAGGTAAGCGCGATGCTTTACAGTTTGTATCTGAAGAAGATACAATAATAATAATAATAGTAATAATGACATATTTTGCTCATAAACAAGACTAGGTGTCTTTTTTGCTAGTGCTTACCGAAGTATTAGACTTAATCTGAGATATATCCCAGGAGACATTGGGATCCGGTAGTCCGGTGGCTTCACAGTACACTATGGAATTGTTACCTTCCAGGACTGTAAGTTCTTGAAAGCTTACATTAACTTTAGGCACGGCTGTGGATGACAAAAGCATAATGAGTTCAGAATCAAGGCTGGTAGTAATAAATAACAAAAACTTACAATTCAACAAATTAAAAAGAAGGACGTGATTAACATCAATATTTCTGGAATACAATTATAAGATGCAGTGATATAATATTATAGAAGATTCACATTTGAAAAAAGTATATTTGGTGAAGTCATGTCACTCACTTTACAGTCTAGAGGATCTGTAATAAAGTCTACTCCAGAACAAAAGAACAACAATATGTTCAAGTAACTCAGGACTGTATGCAGATATTGTTCTTCCTTATCCTTTCAACTTCCAACTTCTCCATCCCTGTTCCCTTGTTTCCCCAAATAAAAAACCTTTTCCTTAATTTTTCCACCCCATCTTTCCTCCCCCCCCTCCAAGATATTGTTAATCTTTATGCTTAGTTCAAATGTTATATTATATGTATTGACAAATGCTTACTCAAAAAATCTCAAAAATGTTGTTCAATTCTTTACTTTGCCTAGAGATTAATAAAAATTATTGAAACACAGATAATCGCACAGAATATACTGTATATCTTATAAAGATTCTATATCTATCGGTCATTTTATTTATCTCCAAGACTTAAAGGGGTTGTTTGGCCTTATGCTACACGTTTGCAGTCCCTCTACGTGTCACTCTATATGACTGCAGAATCGTCGCATCATGCTTACTGTGAGGATTCTCTAAAGGCCACTTTAGGCCCGTTTCACACGTCAGTGAAAAACAATGACGTTTTTCACTGGTGTGTAAAACACGCACATGTCCCTGCGTGTGCCGTGATTCACGGCACACGTGGGTTGTCTAAGTGCAATCCAGGCTCCGTTCTCCGTGGCTCGTGATTGCACTTAGAAAACAACTCACCTGTGCGCGCTCCCGCTCTCCATGGTGCTGATCGCTCCCGCGGTGCAGCATCCGGCCGGCGGTGACCCCCGCAGCAGCTGCTTCCGGGTTGGCTGTGTCGCGCATAATGAATATGCGTGACAATAATGAGCCGGCTCAGAAGGAGCAGGGAGAACAGGCTGCAGAGGACATCGCTGGACGCCGGGTGAGTAAAAATGATTTTTATTTTAAAAGCACGTTTTTTTTCTGGCACGTGTTTCATGGACCACACCACTGCGTGGTCCGTGGAAAATCAGTGATGCCAGAAAAAAATGGACATGTCTCCGTGCGGCAATCACGCACACGCGGGTACGCCGCACGGAGACACGTGCAGTGACAAATCACTGACGTGTGAGCAGACCCATTCATTATAATGGGTCTGCGTATGCCAGTGATTCTGGTACATTTAAAAAAAAGCACAAACGTACCAGAATCACTGACGTGTGAAAGGGGCCTTACACATAGAGATAAATTTGCGGCAGATCTGTGGTTGCAGTGAAATTGTGGACAATCAGTGCCAGGTTTGTGGCTGTGTACAAATGGAAGAATATGTCCATGATTTCACTGCAACCTCAGATCTGCCAAAGATTTATCTCTGTGTGTAAAGTGGTCTAAATACCAGCACTGGAAGCGATGGGTGTGTGACTGCAAGTAAATTATTTGGATACATACAGTCACGTGCTGACCAGATCAGAGCTGGCTCCAGGGTGTCATGGGCCCTGGACGAAAGAGTCTCAGTGGATCCCATGCATACACAGACACGCACATATACAGATATGTACACATACAGGCATACGTACATATACATTCTTGGAGACAAATTCACAAAAATACATAGAAACAGACAAAAATATACAGACATATACACTGACATACATAGATACAGATCATACGTGCACACATAGACACATAATTGTAAAATGGGGAAGTCAGCAGCAACCTCACTCAACCCCCCCGATTGTCTCCATCCAGCTACTCCAGGACATGTGGCTATGTAGGACGTGCTGATGTGATGACTGTCACTAACAGACATGGCCGCACACACTCTCTTTTTTTTGTTTGCACCCAGACATTTTTTTGTTTGCACCCGATTCATTGTGTAATTTGTGCTCTTTTTTTAAACCTATTTATATGTGCTCGCCTGTTTTCTGTATTGTTTTCGTTTTGTGGGCAGAGTATCATAATTCCAGATGTTTTAGACTGATTCATCAATTGCGACCTTTTGAAAAGTCGTAAAATTTGGCGCAGCTCTACTCCAGTCGCCCCCTGGTGTAGTTTTTTGTATATTTTGAAAGTCGCAACTTTTTCGGGACATTTAAAAAAGAGATGATGTTTTTGCTCAATAAAATTGCGAAAAAACGTTAATGACAAGAAGGAAGCCCTTTTTTGACTTTGCACCAAATTCATGAATTGCATGAGCCATTTTGATGACTTTGGTGCAATGAATGTCAGCGATTGCCATGACAAAAAAAGATAAATGACTTAAACCCCCCACACACATATGATGAATTGGGCCTTAGTCTTACTGATAATAAGAAACATCCTATGGGAGAGGATATCTGCATAATCTAAAATCCAGATCTATTCAGCTGAGTAGGAAGGTATCAATTAAATATCATTTACAGCATTGCATTCTATTATATCTTTAAATCATGTGTCTTCCTAACTGTATTATTACATTACACTTAGACTCAATAATGCAGACAGCAATTTCTTCCTGAATTATCACTCTCTGTTTAATTGGGCCCATAAAATGAATTGGGAATCATTAACAGCAGAGAGGAACAAATCATTTCCCATAATTTGGTTTCTCTTTTCCAGCATGTAAAACAAAAAAGATGACTATGTACTGAGGTTAGGCATGCTGCAAGTCATCCATCCTATTCTGTAATGCATCAGCACCGCACCATGGGGAGGCATATTTTTATGTTGGGACAAATCCTCTTTTTTTTTCATTAGGATAATTAGAAACTGCAAATTATCTATCTATCTATCTATCTATCTATCTATCTATCTATCTATACACAATTAAACCATATTAAGATTAAAGCAAAGGGTGTAAGCCTCACTCAATTTAATATCTTTCATATGCATACAGCAAAAATGGCAGTACTCCAGGCATGGAATATTGAAACTGTGGTCTTTTTCACCCATGTATGTGCCATATTCTGGCTCTTTAAATTCTGAGCTTTCCTCAAGCCATGAACATGCTGCCATGTTTTTTTTATAAATTTATATCTTCCTTCCTTCCTTTCTCACTTAACTCCTTCCTTTCTTTTTTCTTATCTTCCTTCCTTCTTTTCTTATTACCTTCTTTCATTTCTTCCTTCTTTCTTTTCTCATTACCTTCTTTCATTTCTTTTCTTCCTTCCTTCCTTCTTTTCTTATTGCCTTCTTTCATTTCTTCCTTCTTTCTTTTCTTATTACCTTCTTTCATCTCTTCTCTTCCTTCCTTCCTTCTTTCCTTATTACCTTCTTTCATTTCTTCCTTCTTTCTTTTCTTATTACCTTCTTTCATTTCTTTTCTTCCTTCCTTCCTTCTTTTCTTATTACCTTCTTTCATTTCTTCTTTTCTTCCTTCCTTCCTTCTTTTCTTATTACCTTCTTTCATTTCTTCTTTTCTTCCTTCCTTCCTTCTTTTCTTCCTTCCCTCTTTTTTTCCTTCCTTCATTTCTTCTTTTCTCCCTTGATTACTTCCTTCTTTTCTTCTTTCCTTCTTTAATTTCTTCTTTTCTTCCTTCCTTCCTTCCCTCTTTTCTTCCTTCCTTCATTTCTTCTTTTCTCCCTTTATTCCTTCCTTCTTTTCTTCTTTCCTTTCTTCCTTAATTTCTTCTTTTCTTTCTTCCTTTCTTCCTTTCTTCTTTTCTTCCTTCCTTCCTTGCTTGCTTCTTTTCTTCCTACCTTTCTTTCTTTCTTTCTTTCTTCCTTCCTACCTAAGAAAACAGGCAGCACATGAAATAAAGCATACAAAAATTGGAGGGACTTTAATGCCCCTTCTCAAATATGACGTTTTTGCTCAGCTCAAACATTGAGACAGGTCCATAAAGTACCCCCACTTTTTTGTATGCTTTATATGCTTTATTTGGCGTGCGCCTGCCTTCGGTGTATTTTATAGACTGCACCTCAGGTCAATTTCCAGGGTCATATACCCAATATTCCACAGTGTGGTTGTAACTATTTTACCTATCTGTCAAGTCATATGAGATTAATAAATATTGTTTGTCAGAACCCCCAACTCATGGATAAGATTGAGTAAAGTGCAAATTACAGATAGTGTGTTGTTTTACCATGTAGTGTATATTTTACACGTTACATGCACAATGTATTGCATTGCACAGTGAGATAGTAGAACTGCTACTTAAAGTTTTCTTTTTAAAGTTTTTAGACAACACAAAGGCGTGAGTAATTAAACGATTGGCAGCTATGGCATACACTTAGTTGTGAATCAAAAGGTGGGGGAAGGGAGAGTGCAGTGGATGGAGTTAGAGGTCAATACTTTAATCCAATTCTTTAATTGCGTTTGTTAGTTAACCATAATGGGGCAGATTTATCAATACTGTCTAATTCTTAGACAGTGCAGACTTAGACTAGACAGTCTTAAATTGCCCCAATTTATCATAGTGGTACACTGTTTACTAAATGTGTCTAATTTTAAGAATGTTTAGTCTACGTTTACATCACATTTTAGTTTGCTTACTTCAAGCTAGAAATAAGCTCCACAATTTTGCTGTGATGTGCTAGCTTACTGATAAGATACATCCTTTTCAGTGAGGATATGCCCCACTGTCTGCCCCGATGCAAATAGTGTCTAAAACACAATAAATATGGTGTAGCTCAAAAAGAGAGTTCTCTGGTGCAAAACCCAGACTACTGATCAATTTATGTTGATAATCTTTGTGTTTTGGAAGAGGCTAATCATAAAAGGCTATTGACATGTAATACATAAGTGTGGAATTCTTGCTATTGTTTCCAAGTCAGCAAAAAGGATGGATAATTATGATGCACTGAAAATGCAGCATCTACAATTCTGTATAATTGAGCAATTATAATAATCCATTAAATTAATAACATCCTAGTAGTCATAGACATGAATAAGAATAGGATTAGTAGTTTTGCCTTAGTTGATGTGTAAATCGCATGAGTTGTATGTCTGTTGACTCATTAGGTGTAGTACTGTGCAAATAGAGAAACATGTTTCCTAAAGTGATCTGAGATTAAAGATTTTATATTGTATTTTTCACAAAGATTAAAAAGATGGACATGATTATCAAATAATAATACCAAAAGCGTTAGGTGGTGTGGATTCATGTAAATATATATTTTAATACAGGCCTGCACAACATAAGACGCCTCCAAAGGATGTTGTGTGGCATGCAGAGAACAGGAACACTTGGTGTTACTATTAGGGCACCTTATCGAACAACGGGGAGTAGGAGGATGAGCAGGAATTTTGAAGTAGGTACAGAATGCAGAGGGACAGGGTATGCAGAGGACATTATGGAGAGGGGTAGGGTGTGTGGGGGACATTATGGAAAAGGACAGGATGTGTGGGAAACATTATGGAGAGGGGAAGGTTCTGTGGAGAAGATTATGGAGTGGGGCAGTATGGGGGGAATATTATGAAGAGGAGCTGTGTGAGGGGTACATTACAGAGAGGAGTTGTGTGAGGGGATATTATGAAGTGGGGCAGTGTGTGGGAATATTACAGAGAAGTGTGGGAGGATATTATGAAGAAAGACAGTGTGGAAGTATATTACATAGAGGGGCAATGTGGTGGGATATTCAGAGAAGGGCAATGTGGGGGGACATCACACAGAGGAGCAGTGTGGGGGGAAATATTGTAGAGAGAAGAAATGTGGATGGAATATTATGAAGAGGTTCAGTGTGTGGGAACATTATGGAGAGGTTCAATGTGGATAGATAGTATAGTGAGAAGCAGTGTATGAGGGATGTTTTGTGCAGGTTGCATAACAAGGGGCATTTATTTATTCAGGGGGGGCACACTATGGGAGATATTTTTATTTATATGGCAGTATAATTATACTTTTACTTTTAAGGGCACAGTGTTGATAAGTGCTGCAGCAGGCCGGAGAAAAATGGAAGTCTGGATAAATTAACTCTGAGCGTGAAATCTCATCATGGTGTTTTTACTACGGCAAAATGATCAAAGACAGAAAAGATGATAATGACTTCAATCAGAGAAGATGCCATCTATAAGGTGCCTGGATGTAAATATTTATTTGTGATACTGACAGTTTATTTGTGATACTGACTGTGGTTCCTGTATTGTATGCAGTCTGATGATGGCTGCTAATGACAACTCCCAGTATTTCCATATCATTGTTAAGGCCGTATTGGGAGTTGCATACTCATGTGATACAAGTGTATATGGAGCTGATCTGAAATTGCAATTGATCACTGAACAAAGCTTGGTGATGTATTCCTGTACTGGTGGTTGTTCTGACACTGCATTCATGGACTGTCAGTGTTTCTGGCTCTGTATTCATGTAATGATGGTGGTTCTGATCATGTAGCAATCCATAATTTGCTTCAGGATAAAACTGAAAAATCCTCAAAACTTAAGGGCCATTTACACGCTGCGACATCGCTAACGATATATCGTCGGGATTACGGTGTTTGTGATGCACATCCGGCATCGTTAGCGATGTCGCAGCATGTAACACCTATGAGCAACCTTAAACGATCGCAAAAGAGGCAAAAATCGTTCGTCTGTGAGACGTCGTTCATTTACCATAAATCATTGTCTGGTCAGTAGCGAGGTTGTTTCTCGGTCCTGTGGCTGCACACATCGCTATGTGTGACACCGCAGGAACGAGGAACAACCTCGTACCTGCGGCCGCCTGCAATGAGGAAGGAAGGAGGTGGGCGGGATGTTCGTCCCGCTCATCTCCGCCCCTCCGCTTCTATTGGACGGCTGCCGTGTGACGTCGCAGTGACGCTGCACGAACCGCCCCATTAGGAAGGAGGTGGTTCGCCGGCCACACCAACATCGCAGGGAAGGTAAGTCCGTGTGACGGGTGTAAGCGATGTTGTGCGCCACGGGCAGCGATTTGCCTGTGATGCACAACCGACGGGGGCGGGTACGCTTGCTAGCGATCTCGCTAGCGAGATCGTAGCGTGTAAAGTACCCTTTAGTTTTGAGATTGTGAGGAGGAATTAGTTGAGTTTCCGCTCCAAAAATTCAGTGTAATTTTGGGTGTGATCACATTGATTTTTTGGGCAGAAACTCTCCAAACCCCTCTCAAATACTCAAAACTTGGTTCTGATGATGTATTAATGAACTGCTGGGGGTTCTGCTGATGTATTCATATATGTCCCGCTTTTCATTATTTTGTGGCCCTTCAGATTGCTTCAGTATGACAAAGTGGAACTTGGACTAAACATGTTGTTCATCCCTGCTCTAAAATACTACCAAGCTGCCAACTGAAAGGATAAGACAAATAGATTTTTCTAAGTGTCTGTTTACACGAACAGACCAGCAGCACTAAGCAACTGCTTATCAGTAAGCATTTAAAGATCAGCATTAATTTAATAGCCCAATTACACAGGTAGACCACCATAAATTATGTGCACTGAGCGATCTGTGATAGATCACTCAGTGCACATAGGCTGCCACTGTTCTCAGCAATGTGAGTCCTGTTTACACAGAACAATCCACTGTGGAAAACAATGATCTTTTATGAAAACCAAAAGATCATTTCACTTCAATGAGTGATCGGCACTGGCAAATTATTCTGCAACGAGTGCTCTTAAGAACGCTCAAAGGGAACCTGTCACCAGATTTGGCGACTATAAGCTGCGGCCACCACCAGTGAGCTTTTATAACAAGCACTCCAGAATACAGTATGTAAGAGCCAGGCCGCGCTGTAAAATGTAAAAATCACTTTTATCATACTCACGCAGGGGGGCAGTCCGGTCTCATGGGTGACGGTGCTTTCCAGTCCAGGGCCTCCTCTCTCCGGTCCGGTGCGTTCTCTCTGCTGCAATTGCTGTCCTCCTTCGACCCAGCCCAGAATGGATGACGTGTCCTACGTCATCCACACAAGTCAGCATTGCTGTCCATTGCAGGTATGCTTTGATCTGCCCTATTCAGGGCAGATCAAAGTACTGTAATGTGTATCTGCACTACAATACTTTGATCTGCCCTGAGCAGGGCAGATCAAAGCGCGCCTGTGCAGGACCGCAATATAGACTTTTGTGGATGATGTAGGACACGTCATCCATTCTGGCTAAGTCGAAAGGAAGACAGCAATCGCAGCGGACAGGAGGCGCCGGACACGAGAGAGAAAGTGCCGGTCCCAATAGGTTAGTATCATAAAAGTGAGTTTTACATTCTACAGCATTGCCTGGGCTCTTATATACAGTATTCTGTAATGCTGTATATAAGAGCTCACTTGTGCTGGCCACAGCTTATAGTCGCCAAATCTGGTGACAGGTTCCCTTTAACCATCTTTCGGTGTAAATGCAGCATAACTTTAAACAAGCCCTATAACATAAACCTATTTTTCCACATTTACTAATCAAATAATAAAATTTTGGGTGAAAATAGGCTGTAGTATGAATCAGGGTGTAAAAGTTTTGTGTATTACTATTCTGCTATAAGTAAAGGACCTAAGTGAATGTTACTTTCATCAGTTTACGGAGGGATTCTTTACAGTAGGAGTAGTCCAACTATGAAATGTTTGACATGGCCTTTTAATGGGCACACCAGTGACAAGAACAGTGTCAGAATCACCTGCTAAGGCCCCCTTCACACGTCCGTGAAACACGTGCGTGTTTGTTCCGTTTCCGTATATACCAGAGACACGGACAAACATGCACCAATGTTAATCTATGATTGTGGTCACATGTGCGTTATTTCATTATGTCCGTGTGTGCGTGTCCGTGATCCGTATGTGTTTGCGTTTTGCACGGATGCATGTCCGTTATCTGCACGGAGCACGCACACGTGGACACAATGAAAGTCTATGGGTATGTGCACACACGTTAGTAAACACGTATGCATCTACCTATAGTCCGTGTCCGTTTGGTGTTTTTATTTCTAGTGATGTCGGCTATTCTTTCTATTTCTGTGTATGTCAGTCAATGTCCCTGAGTCCGTCGGTCGGTCTCTGTCTCTCTGTCGGTCTCTCTGTCTGTCCGTCCCTCTCTCACAGTCTGTCGGTCAGTTTCCCCCCCTCTCTCATACTCACCGTTCCCCGATCTCCGGCGCGGCGCTGCACGGCGTTCACACTGCTGCGGCAGCTTTTACTATTTTGAAAAAGCCGGCCGCTCATTAAACAATCTCGTATTCCCTGCTTTACCCGCCCACAGGCGCCTATGATTGGTTGCAGTGAGACACGCCCCCACGATGAGTGACAGGTGTCTCACTGCACCCAATCACAGCAGCCGGTGGGCGTGTCTATACTGTGCAATAAAATAAATAAATAAATAATTTAAAAAAACGGTGTGCGGTCCCCCCCTATTTCAATACCAGCCAGATAAAGCCATACGGCTGAAGGCTGGTATTCTCAGGATGGGGAGCTCCACGTTATGGGGAGCCCCCCACCCTAACAATATCAGTCAGCAGCCGCCCAGAATTGCCGCATACATTAGATGCGACAGTTCTGGGACTGAACCCGGCTCTTCCCGATTTGCCCTGGTGCTTTGGCAAATCGGGGTAATAAGGAGTTAATGGCAGCCCATAGCTGCCAATAAGTCCTAGATTAATCATGTCAGGCGTCTCCCCGAGATACCCTCCATGATTAATCTGGAAATTACTGTAAATAAACACACACACCCAAAAAAATCCTTTATTAGAAATAAAAAACACAAACATATACCCTCGTTCAACAATTTAATCAGCCCGAAAAAGCCCTCCATGTCCAGCGTCATCCAGGATGGTCCAGCGTCGCATCCAGCTCTGCTGCATGGAGGTGACAGGAGCTGCAGAATATACCGCCGCTCCTGTCAGCTCCACGCAGCAAATGAAGAGTGTCGCGCGATCAGCTGAGCTGTCACTGAGGTTACCCGCGGCCACTGCTGGATCCAGTGACAGCGGGCAACCTCAGTGACAGCTCAGCTGACGCGCGGCACTCTTCATTTGCTGCGTGGAGCTGACAGGAGCGGCGGTGTCTTCTGCCGCTCCAGTCACCTCCATGCAGCAGAGCTGGAAGCGATGCTGGACCATCCTGGATGACGCTGGACATGGAGGGCTTTTTCGGGCTGATTAAATTGTTGAACGAGGGTATATGTTTGTGTTTTTTATTTCTAATGAAGGATTTTTTCGGGTGTGTGTGTTTATTTACAGTAATTTCCAGATTAATCATGGAAGGCATCTCGGGGAGACGCCTGACATGATTAATCTAGGATTTAGTGGCAGCTATGGGCTGCCATTAACTCCTTATTACCCCGATTTGCCAACGCACCAGGGCAAATCGGAAAGAGCTGGGTACAGTCCCAGAACTGTCGCATCTAATGTATGTGGCAATTTTGGGCGACTGCTGACTGATATTGTTAGGGTGGGGGGCTCCCCATAACGTGGAGCTCCCATCCTGAGAATACCAGCCTTCAGCCGTATGGCTTTATCTGGCTGGTATTGAAATTGGGGGGGACAGCATGCCGTTTTTTTTTATCATTTATTTATTTATTTTACTGCACAGTATAGACACGCCCACCGGCTGCTGTGATTGGGTGCAGTGAGACACCTGGCACTCACCGCGGGGGCGTGTCTCACTGCAACCAATCATAGGCGTATGAATAGGAGGACCAAGGGAATAGTAGTCAAAAGGTCATAGTCAGGACCAATCAATTAGAAATAACATCAACGCTGCTTTTTTGCAAAAATATAACAAATATTTATTAAGTATAATAAATAGCAAAAAAGTGACATCAAAGAGTAATAAAGTGTACATAAAACAGAGATCAGGCTCAAAAAGGGGGGGTGTCACTGAAGTTCAAAACCAGGGATCCACCACCCATCAGGGGGGCAATATCAAGAATCGTAAGGGCATGACCTGATAGCCGCCTGAACAAAGGAATTTTTTCAATATCTCAATATAAATGCATCCACATTCCAGCAAACATCAAAAAATCAACATTTATATGGAGTCTGGTGACCGGAGGGTCAGGTCATAAGCCAAATATTGGTAGCATAGCAGGCAGGTAACAATAAACGGTATATGCAAAGTTATATTAGACAGTCCCTGTCCTGCACTCACCCATGATAGTAAAGTGGAACCCGAGAAAAACGTGCCCCGACGCGCACGTTTCGTTGTCTTCTTCGGGGGGCCGTGGTGTGATGTTCCATGCACTCAGCCGCGTTTAAATAAACCGCTTCAGTGCCAGGCCGGGCAGCGATTGGTCGCGTGCGGGGTGGGACTCCAGCAGTGGGCCGCGTCATAGGGCATTCCCGGAACCGACGCGAGCACTTCCTGTGTCGTCACACAGGGCGCGCGCGTCACTCCGTACGGAAGCCGGCTGACGCGAACATACCTGGAGTCACAGCGCGCACGCGCTCCACAGCCGTGGCCATTGAAAGAATGGGCAAGAAAGGGGGCAAGTGAAAAAGGGGGAAAGGTATACTCATATTCATGCAGACCAGTGTTAAGAATAAAGAAAAATGCATGTGAGAGAAACATCCCATCTAACATTGCCCGACATAAACAGACATAGAAAAGAAACACTGGTAGTCACATCCACAGACAATGGGAGGACTGAGACAATGGAGAAGAAAGAGGAGAGAGAAAAAAGCATTGAAGAGGGAACTGTGCATACTCCCGTATATATATTTGCATTAAGTGGGTATATGCACCTGGACTCCATCCATACCATCATGCAGAGACTATGCCCGCACTAAATTGATCAGTGCGGTTATCTATTGAGCATTGTTTGGATGTGACAATATGTATATGCCCTTATTTTGCTATCCTCTCGTGTATACATCTGTTACCACTGAGACTGTATTTGGATTTGTGTAGGTCCATGATTTTAACTGATATTAGTAATGGATGTGACTACCGGTGTTTCTTTTCTATGTCTGTTTATGTCGGGCAATGTTAGATGGGATGTTTCTCTCACATGCATTTTTCTTTATTCTTAACACTGGTCTGCATGAATATGAGTATAAGAAAAAGAGGACCAGCAAGCTTTTAAAGTGCAAAAATGTGACAGGTTTTTATTATAACAGGTGACAATTCATTACAGGATTAAAAACACTAAAAACAGAGACCTTAGGAGAATGACAATGTCCTGTTACCCCCCATATCCCAACACACATGTTATGTCTGTAGACATAGGCATGGAAAAGGTATTGGCTATATCAGGGCACGATAAACAAATTGACACATATACAATTCAGTGTTAAGGCCAAATTAGGCTAGCAAATATGCAAAATGCCCAGATAGACGATTAAGGGAGTCATCACACTGGATGGGGAGGGGGACATGGAGCCAAGAATAACCGGCTCTAGATGGTAATCATAAAAGTCTCAGAGCATCCTCATACCAGCCCAACGTACGTTTCAATGATGATTTTCTTATCTTCTTCAGGGGAAAAGGTGCTGTAATGCATGCCCACCAAATGCCGGTTTATAAATGCGCGCCGATATGAGCCGGGATTCCCCGGAAGTGACGTATCGGCGCATGCGCAGGCCGCCGTCACCGAGCCCAAGCGTCACTGCGCCGTCACGCCAGTCAGCGCATGCGCGGGAGCGGGGACGCGTCACCATAGCTCCCGCGCATGCGCACGGCGTATAGACGGCAGCAATGACACCGGGCGAGGCGAGACGGACGCGTCACCATTGCCTGTTTTGTTTTCAGGATAAATAGTGACCTCTCTTCATAATTTATGCAGCGGTGTAGGAGGGAAGAACAAGAAGGATATTCCTACAAATACACAGAAGCCTCCTACTTCAGCTTCACTTTTGGACTCACATATTTTTCCTGCATTAATTCTTTTGCCGCTGTTGTAGTAATATGGTATATGTCTCCCCGGCTGTGTCTGTGCGCGTGCGCGGTCCGTCTCGCCTCGCCCGGTGTCATTGCTGCCGTCTATACGCCGTGCGCATGCGCGGGAGCTATGGTGACGCGTCCCCGCTCCCGCGCATGCGCTGACTGGCGTGACGGCGTAGTGACGCTTGGGCTCGGCGACGGCGGCCTGCGCATGCGCCGATACGTCACTTCCGGGGAATCCCGGCTCATATCGGCGCGCATTTATAAACCGGCATTTGGTGGGCATGCATTACAGCACCTTTTCCCCTGAAGAAGATAAGAAAATCATCATTGAAACGTACGTTGGGCTGGTATGAGGATGCTCTGAGACCTTTATGATTACCATCTAGAGCCGGTTATTCTTGGCTCCATGTCCCCCTCCCCATCCAGTGTGATGACTCCCTTAATCGTCTATCTGGGCATTTTGCATATTTACTAGCCTAATTTGGCCTTAACACTGAATTGTATATGTGTCAATTTGTTTATCGTGCCCTGATATAGCCAATACCTTTTCCATGCCTATGTCTACAGACATAACATGTGTGTTGGGATATGGGGGGTAACAGGACATTGTCATTCTCCTATGGTCTCTGTTTTTAGTGTTTTTAATCCTGTAATGAATTGTCACCTGTTATAATAAAAACCTGTCACATTTTTGCACTTTAAAAGCTTGCTGGTCCTCTTTTTCTTATTATGTATATAAGCTTGTGCAACAGGTGGGCCATTAAATTTAACTGGACCCCCTGCATTAATTGTCTGGTTTTGTGGAGTTTTCCTCTAATATGAATATGAGTATACCTTTCCCCCGTTTTCACTTGCCCTCTTTCTTGCCCATTCTTTCAATGGCCACGGCTGTGGAGCGCATGCGCGCTGTGACTCCAGGTATGTTCGCGTCAGCCGGCTTCCATATGGAGTGACGCGCGCGCCCTGTGTGACGACACAGGAAGTGCTCACGTCGGTTCCGGGAATGCCCTATGACGCGGCCCACTGCCGGAGTCCCACCCCGCACGCGACCAATCGCTGCCTGGCCTGGCACTGAAGCGGTTTATTTAAACGCGGCTGAGTGCATGGAACATCACACCACGGCCCCCCGAAGAAGACAACGAAACGTGCGCGTCGGGGCACGTTTTTCTCGGGTTCCACTTTACTATCATGGGTGAGTGCAGGACAGGGACTGTCTAATATAACTTTGCATATACCGTTTATTGTTACCTGCCTGCTATGCTACCAATATTTGGCTTATGACCTGACCCTCCGGTCACCAGACTCCATATAAATGTTGATTTTTTGATGTTTGCTGGAATGTGGATGCATTTATATTGAGATATTGAAAAAATTCCTTTGTTCAGGCGGCTATCAGGTCATGCCCTTACAATTCTTGATATTGCCCCCCTGATGGGTGGTGGATCCCTGGTTTTGAACTTCAGTGACACCCCCCCTTTTTGAGCCTGATCTCTGTTTTATGTACACTTTATTACTCTTTGATGTCACTTTTTTGCTATTTATTATACTTAATAAATATTTGTTATATTTTTGCAAAAAAGCAGCGTTGATGTTATTTCTAATTGATTGGTCCTGACTATGACCTTTTGACTATTATTCCCTTGGTCCTCCTATTCATACATTATTCATTAGGGTGTAGTCTGCTTTGAATGCGATATTTTATGTCACATCTTGCCCTCATCCCTTTAACCAATCATAGGCGCCTGTGGGCGGGTAAAGCAGGGAATACGAGATTGTTTAATGAGCGGCCGGCTTTTTCAAAATAGTAAAAGCCGCCGCAGCAGTGTGAATGCCGTGCAGCGCCGCGCCGGGGATCGGGGAACGGTGAGTATGAGAGAGGGGGGGAAACTTCAGTCACTCGGGGGATTAGCGGTCACCGGTAAGCCCTTCACAGGTGACCGCTAATCAGTACTCGACACAGACAGAGCCGCGGTATGAGGATGAAGTCGGGTGAAGTTCACCCGAGTTCATTCTCATCGCGCAACTCTGTCGGCTGTCAGCCGACATTTATAAACGACATTGTGCATCACACACACGGACATTCCACACGGACATTCCACGTACACATATACGTTAATTCCACACGCACACACGGACGTTCTACACACAAACACGGCTAGCATACGCAATTCACACAGATGCCACGCGGACCATAAAAACGGACACAAAAACGGAAAACGGACCCGATAAACGGCCCGTAACACACGTGCGTGTTTTTCACGGAAGTGTGAAGGGGGCCTAAAGCAGTTTCCAAATCCTCCTTAGAAAAATACGTGAGTATATGAATGGTACCATGGATACTATGCCTGATGAAGGGAGCTGAGATGTCTCGAAAGCTTGCTTTGTAACATCACTTTATTTTATTTTAGTTAGTCATTAAAAGGTATCAAAAGATTATAATTTTGTTCCTCTCACTGAGAACATTCAATAATTTATATGAATGGTGTAATGGAATATGGGTCCAAATCAATATAAATGCATCAATGGACCCTTGTAGCTTTGAGATTAGTAACAGAGCAACTATAATTAATATCAGGGCCATATATAAAGTAAAACTGTTTAGTCTCCATTGTGAGGTTAGGAAGGAATTATTTATTTTTTTGCTTTCCATTGCATTCCTGGTAATATGTCTGACCATAAAATGTATTAATGTGTAACTTTACCAGATTTATATTGACAAGACACCGTGTGATATTAGGAGATTGTGTAATAATACTATAGGCAGCCATCTTATCCTGATAATATTGAGACTGCAGAAAATGGATGAAAGAAAGAAGAAAACCTTCCAGTAAATGGCCAGTAGTCAGCTTCCAGCTTGTAACAACGAAGCAAACTGCAGTAATGCAGGAATACTATTCAGGGCTATACTATGGTGATTTTAGAAGCTGCGATGTACAGGAACATCTGATAGAATTCTATGGTTTGCAGGAAAGAGAAGGAAATGATCATTTCACCACATGACTAGTTTATTCATTTCTGTGTTCTGTTGCTATGGAAACAAGTGAGAACTAGAATTACATTTTCACTAGCGCAGTGCCTTTTCATGTCTGCAGTGGCAGGGGTGGGGAGAAGAAATGGTGAGAATCTCGAGGAGGAACCAAAAAAAAAAGCGAAAGATGATTGTTACAATCTCGGGTCAAGCTTCTATCAATGTTTTATCATCACTACACGTGTTCCTTCACATCTCACTGATGAAGAAGATGGCGAATGTCTCTATTTACAATGCAGAACAGCAATGAATAGCAACCAGGAACATTTCATGCCATATATGTCTGTATCTGCAGTGTAACCTAAAACTGAAAAAAGCAGAAAAGGCACAATTAATTCACTTATATGGAGAATACTGAACTTCAACTAAGTATAGATAAGACAGAGACGGAAACATAATAGAAAACATCTAAGGAATGGCCGGTACACAGGAGAAGGCTGGGGTGCCCTTGAAGGAAAAGAGAATCTATGGATTTCAAAAAGTAAAGTCATTCTGCCTTCATTTAAGGTTATTTGGCTCTTTTGGTGAAATGCTCAACAAGGAACAATTAGGCTTTGTGCGCACATTAAGTATTTGGTGCAAACATTTTCTGCATCAAATCTGCATCTTCTGGTATAAATACATGCAAAAAAGCATGTGTTTTTCTTAATGAAGTCAATGGGTGGAAGGAATAAAAAACGTAGACAAAAATGCACCATCAATTGACATGCTATAGATTATTTTCTGGACCTAATCTGCAAGGAACAAATAAGCAACGAACGCGCTACACTTCAGAATTCTCATTGACTGTGCTAGCATAAAGATAGGCATGTAGATTTGTGACAAAACTGCACCAAATGGGCATAAAAAAGTATCTGAAATGCACTGTGCGCCCACAGCCTATTGAATTTTGGACAGCATGGTGGCTAAGTGGGTAGAATAACCTTATTAGTTCTGGATCCCACCAGGACAACATCTACTAGCAGTTTGTATGTTCTCCCTTTGTGTAGGTTTCCTCCGGGTACTCAAGTTTCCTCCAACACTCCAAAGACATACTGATAGGGGATGTAAATTGTGAGTCCCAATGTATGTAAAGCGCCATAGAATTAATGACGCTATAAAGGTAGGTAAAGTAATTTATTGTTTATTCAGCAATTGCTATGTTAAACCTTAGTCACTGATGAGCATTAAAGGGAACCAATCACCAGGATTTTTGTATATAACCTAAAGCCAGTGCTATACTAGCACTATCAGGGTAAGTTCACACATTGCGTTTTTCGCGGCGTTTTTACGCAGTTTTCAGGTGCGTTTTTGCTCAGAAACCTGCATGACTTTGCTTCCCCAGCAAAGTCTATGAGTTTTCATTTTTGCTGTCTGCACACAGCGCTTTTTTTCAGCTGCGTTTTTGTGGTGCCACAAAAACGCAGCATGTCAATTATTCCCGCGCTTTTCACTGCGCTTTTCATCCATTGAGTGCAATGGGATGTTGAAAGACGCAATGAGAAACACAAATAGCTGCGTTTTGGTGCGTTTTTAAGACCAAAAACGCAGCTATAAACGCAGGAGGTGGGTAGTAAAGTGACGTGTACAGGAAGAGGATTCCTTCTGTCAGTAAACACAGAAGCGTGAATCCTCCCGGTACCGTCACCGCCGCTTCCACCTCCCGTCCTGGGCATGTATGCTGCCGTGCGGCGCCATGTACGGGCAGGAGGTGGAAGCGGCTGCGAAAACAAAAGTGAACAGTAGAAAAAAAAAGTTATACTCACCTGTCTGCAGACTCCCGGTGCCATGCCCGCTCCCAAATCCTCCTACCGGTCCCGCCGCTCCGGGTGTGTGCAGTCTCCCCGGGTACGTATGCCTGCAGGATGCAGAAACTGGCGCTGATCACCTGATGCAGTCACCTGATGCATCAGCTGATCGTAAGTCTCGGACGTGACGCCAGCGGCCGGCCGGCTTCACCTATCAGCGGATGCGTCAGGAGACTTCATCCCTAATTACCGGCAGCTGCTGCAGCGATCGGACAGGATCAGACTCCTGCCCCATCGCTCCAGCAGCTGCCGGTAATCAGCACATAAGTGAGTATTTTTTTTTGCACCGATGCATCAGCTGATTGTATAATCGGCTTTTATACAATCAGCTGATGTGTCATGTGATTCAGCCCCTAGAACCTGACACATCAGCTGATCGCTTTGCCTTCCAGCAAACCGATCAAATGATATTGGATCCGGATTGGACGGCGCGGGACCCTTGACCCAGTTTTACTGCGGAGGGGGGGTTCTTTATTTCAATAAAGATGGAGTCACTAATTGTGTTGTGTTTTATTTCTAAGAAAAATATTTTTCTGTGTGTTGTGGGTTTTTTTTATCTTTACTAGAAATTCATGGTGGCCATGTCTAATATTGGAGTGACACCATGAATTTCGGGCTTAGGGCCAGCTATACAGCTAGCCCTAACCCCATTATTACCCAGCGAGCCACCCGGCATCAGGGCAGCTGGAAGAGTTGGATACAGCGCCAGAAGATGGAGCTTCTATGAAAGCGCCATTTTCTGGGGTGGCTGCGGGACTGCAATTCACAGCGGGGGTGCCCAGAAAGCATAGGCACCCTGCACTGTGGATTCCAATCCCCAGCTGCCTAGTTGTACCCGGCTGGACTCAAAAATTGGGCGAAGCTCACGTCATTTTTTTTTTTTAATTATTTCATGAAATTCATGAAATAATTAAAAAAAAAGGGCTTCCCTATATTTTTGGTTCCCAGCCGGGTACAAATAGGCAGCTGGGGGTTGGGGGCAGCCCGTACCTGCCTGCTGTACCCGGCTAGCATACAAAAATATGGCGAAGCCCACGTCATTTTTTTTTGTTTGGGGGGGCAAAGAAATCCTGCATACAGTCCTGGATGGAGGCTGCTGAGCCTTGTAGTTCGACAGCTGCTGTCTGCTCTCCTGTATACACTATTGGATGGAGGATGCTGAGCCTTGTAGGTCTGCTCCCCCTGACTCTCCCTCAAGCATACAGTCCTGGATGGAGCATGCTGAGCCTTGTAGTTCTGCAGCTGCTGTCTGCTCTCCTGCATGCACTATTGGATGGAGTATGCTGAGCCTTGTAGTTATGCAGCTGTCTGCTCTTCTGCATACACTAGTGGAGAATGAAGAACACATTGAAGAAGGAAATGACATCAGACCTTTTTTTTTTTGTTCACTGACAAAAAACGCATAAAGACGCAGTGAGCAAAAACGCAGCAAAACGCAGCAAAAAACGCACCAAATCACGGCAAAACGCGTGCATTTTTTTGCCGCGTTTTTTTGCCGCAGGTGCGTTTTTGTGCGTTTTTTGCCGCAAAAACCGCACAAAAACGCAGCGTCAAAAAAACGCAGTGTGTGAACCTAGCCTTAAGCCTGCTTTACACGGTACGACCGATTGTGCGATTTCACAATCGATCGTACCCGCCCCCGTCCTTTTTGCGTCACGGGCAAATCGCTGCCCGTGTCGCACAAAGTTACTAAACCCCGTCACACATACTTACCTCTCGTGCGACCTCGCTGTGGGCGGCGAACGTCCACTTCCTGGAGTGGGAGGGACGTTCGGCGTCACAGCGACGTCACACGGGCGCCGGCCAATAGAAGCGGAGGGGCGGAGATGAGCGGGACGTAAACATCCCGCCCACCTCCTTCCTTCCACATAGAGACGGCGGCCGCCGCGGGAGGCAGGTGAGCTGCTCATCGTTCCCGTGGTGTCACACGGAGCGACGTGTGCTACCACGGAAACGATGGGTGACTAAAGTAAACGATATTATGGAACCTAACGAGCAGTACTCGACTCACGATTTGTGAGCGATACTGCGTCGCTAGGAGGTGTCACACAGGCCGGCATCGCCAGCGATGCCGGATGTGCGTCACAAAAACCGTGACCCCGACGATCTATCGCACGATAGATTGCCTGGTGTAAAGCAAGCTTTAGGCTTATTCTTTACATATAGTGCCTTGCGAAAGTATTCGGCCCCCTTGAATTTTTAAACCTTGTCCCACATTTCAGGCTTCAAACATAAAGATAAAATTTTAATGTTATGGTGAAGAATCAACAACAAGTGGGACACAATTGTGAAGGTGAACGAAATTTATTGCTTATTTTAAACTTTTGTAAAAAATAAATAACTGAAAATTGGACTGTGCAATATTATTCGTCCCCTTTACTTTCAGGGCAGCAAATTCACTCCAGAAGTTCATTGAGGATCTCTGAATGATCCAATGTTATCCTAAATGACTGATGATGATAAATATAATCCACCTGTGTGTAATCAAGTCTCCGTATAAATGCACCTGCTCTGTGATAGTCTCAGTGTTCTGTTTAAAGCACAGAGAGCATCATGAAGACCAAGGAACACAACAGGCAGGTCCATGATACTGCTGTAGAGAAGTTTAAAGCCAGATTTGGTTACAAAAAGATTTCCACAACTTTAAACATCCCAAGAAGCAGTGTGCAAGCGATCATATTGAAATGGAAGGAGTATCATACCACTGCAAATCTACCAAGACCCAGCCGTAACTCAATAATTTCATCTCAAACAAGAAGAAGACTGATCAGAGATGCAGCCAAGAGGCTAATGATCATTCTGGATGAACTGCAGAGATTTACAGCTGAGGTGGGAGAGTCTGTCCATAGAACAACAATCAGTCGTACGCTGCACAAATCTGGCCTTTATGGAAGAGTGGCAAGAAGAAACCTATTTCTCAAAGATAACCATAAAAAGTGCTGTTTAAAGTTTCCACAAGCCACCTCGGAGACACACCAAACATGTGCAAGAAGGTGCTCTGGTCAGAGGAAATCAAAATCAAACTTTTTGGGCACAATGCCAAACGATATGTTTGGCGTAAAAGCAACACAGCTCATCACCCTGAACACACCATCCCCACTGTCAAACATGGTGGTGGCAGCATCATAGTTTGGACCTGCTTTTCTTCAACAGGGACAGGGAAGATGGTTAAAATTGATGGGAAGATGGTTGAAGCCAAATACAGGACCATTCTTGAAGAAAACCTGTTGGAGTCTGCAAAAGACTTGGGACTGGGACGGAGATTTGTCTTTCAACAAGACAATGATATAAAACACAAAGCAAAATGTACAGTGGAATGGTTCACAAATAAACGTATCCAGGTGTTAGAATGGCCAAGTCAGAGTCCAGACCTGAATCCAATCGAGAATCTGTGGAAAGAGTTGAAAACTGCTGTTCACAAACGCTCTCCATCCAACCTCACTCAGATCCAGCTATTTGCAAAGGAAGAATGGGCAAGAATTTCAGTCTCTTGATGTGCAAAACTGATAGACACATACCCCAAGCGACTTGCAGCTGTAATCGCAGCAAAATGTGGCGCTGCAAAGTATTAACTTAAAGGAGCCGAATAATATTGCATGCCTCAGTTTTCAGTTTATTATTTTTTATAAAAGTTTAAAATAAGAAATAAATTTTGTTCAACTTCACAATTGTGCCCCACTTGTTGTTGATTGTTTACCATAACATTACAATTTTTATCTTTATGTTTGAAGCCTGAAATGTGGGAAAAGGTTGAAAAATTCAAGGGGGCTGAATACTTTTGCAAGGCACTGTACCTGTAGTGGTCAGCTCAAATGTTTAGGTTTTGAAATCCAAGAAAGTAAAGTTTATAAAATCGTCAGCTTCTTGAGTGACAGCAGCTGAGGATCAGATAATATCTGGGGTGGTATTCATAGATATCCCCTTCCCCTGTCAGAATTAGGATAAGTATTATACAATAGATTTAATTTTTCACTAGCAGGACCTGTGTGAGGTCATACCCATGTGACCAGAAGGGGCGGGGACTCAGACAAAAAAGCTGATACCAGGAAGCAACATTTTTCTGTTGGCTGAGGCCCCGCCCCTTCTGGTCACATGGATATGACCTCACAGGTCCTGCTAATGAAAAAGTAAATCGATTGTATAATACATGATAATTCTAGGATAATTATGAATATCCCTCCCCCTCCTATCTGATCCTCAGCTGCTGTCACTCAAGAAGCTGGTGATTTTATAAACTTTACTTTTTTGGATTTCAAAACCTAAACATCCGAGCTGACCACTAAAGGTATGTATAGAATCAGCCTGATAGTGCCAGTAAAGCACTGGCTTTAGGTTATATATGAAAATCATGGTGATTGGTTCCCTTTAACCCAGCTTGTCTTGCTGATTTTTCTGTTTCATTTATTTATTTTTGCATAACATTTTTTTTACAATTTTTTCATATCACTATCTTTATGTAAAAAAAATACACTCTTGCAATTTGTACACTGGCCTATAGGCCTAATATTAAACTTGTACTTCCTATTCTCTACAGAAGACTTTCAGTAGTTTAATTCTCATCATAGACAGATTACACCTTTAGGTATACAGAAGCTATCAATCACAATAAGTGATGTCACCACTCATCTCCTCCTCCACTCTTTGGCCATAACAGAGTATGTTTAGAAATTACAAATCAATAGCGTCTTAGACAGTCTATTGCTGCCTATGCCCATAGGCTGCTCAAAAGAATAGGAAATATAAGTCTAATATTAGACCTATAGGCCAATGTGAATATTGGAAGATTTCTGGGGCATAAACAGGAAGTAAGAGGCTTAGGCTTAATGGCCAGCCAGTGTGATAATTAAAAAAAAAATCAGATTTTTTTTCTTAAGCATATTGATATAGAGATAAGGAAAATTGATAAAAAAATATAGGAATAAAAACTTTTAAAATAAAAAACCTGATATAAACAGTAGGTCATTTTCTGATATCCCTTTAAGTGAGTAATGACTACAGCATAGTTACAATTTAATAGATTGATTTTGTCTTGGGTTTGGATGATAAAGATAAATCATTTCTTTTCTCCCACCCTCCTTAATCTACTTTGCTCTGTTATATGTCTTATTTGTTCTTCATCTATCAAAATATACATTTTGGCTTAATAAATTAATATTGAATTTACATAGAAACCTTAAGCCTTAGTTATTTTCCAAAAGTTTCCTTTTCATTCTTATCATGGGAATCTCATAAAATCCTTAGATCTCCCTGCATAGAGAATTTCACACTGTCTTCTTTTTTATTTGTTCACCTGCAAGATAAAAATCTATCATATCCTCTTCCAGTGACTGGACTCCGGCCAGCCATTAAAACCAAAACTTTATGGGATGTCAGCTCTTGGCGGAAGAAATTACTCTGCGAGTGTGTAAGATTAGGTCAGTCCATATCACATGTGGACAAATAAATGAATTTACCATAAATAACAGTTCTGTCAAAATAAGATGAAATAGATTGAGTGCTTGGGGTATTGGTGAACATGTGGAATGAGAATATACATGACATAGGTATAGACTTAAATATTGTAATTGGACTACTTATAGATTATATATCATTGCACCTTGCTTTTCAAATAGATTATGTGCCATAATATGAAGGATCCTTTTCAAAGAACTTGTGCATCAATATGGACTGTGAACAATACGTATGCCCCATATGAGTATAATTAAAAATGTAGTAGCTTTTCATTATACAAAGAATAAACTTTTTTTTATGTAAAACTGGGATACCCTTTTAAGCATTTTCCCAACAAAGCCATAGTCTGAACATGAAATCCTTGTTGGTAAAAATTGTACTACTAGGAATGAATCCGAGTTTGAAGACAATGTCTTAAAAGCAAACATACTGCTTACTCTATAATGTCACATCAGAAATTAGGTAGTGGGTATTTTGTTGAGAATTAAGTTATCTAATAACTCTATTTTATCATTTCCCGTTACGCTACGTTTTTACTGCCTCTAAGTCCTTCCTAAATACTATTCAATCAAAACAAGCAATAAAAAAGTATTGTGCTGGTACCTAATTTCTTTCCAGAAGGCTTGAAAAGTTATTCACCTAATTATTCTGATAGTTCTCAAACTTCAGGACACAATCTCATGCCTGGTGGACCTGTCCAAAAGTAAATCACTTCACGATATGCATCTTTACACTCATTCTTAGAGCTCATGCGCATGTTGCGTACTTACATGTATTGACGCTGCGTATTGCACTGCAGCATAACTGCATGCATCCTGCATTTTCTGCACAATCTATGAAGAGTGTGCATGATAAGTGCGCATGTAGCCTTTTTGAATGCAGCGATTTGGATGCTAAAATTTTGACCCAAATCCGTGCGTTCATAAAAGCAGCATGTCAATTATTTGTGCGTTCTGGATGCAGCTCCCACTCTGTCTATGGTGGGGTCAGCAGCCATAGCGCATGAAATCGGATATTTTTAACAAAAATACTGCATTCATTATGCAGTGTTTCTGCAGCGATTTGAAGCGCACATGTGATTTCAAATCGCTGCAGAATATTCAGCAGTTACGTGCGCATGAGCCCTTACAGTCGTTCTGGCCACCAAGTAAACTATAGCAACAGCTTATCAAGAACTACATTGGACTTCATTCAATTTTCTACACAAGCAATGGCTTAAAGAGGACCAATCACCTTGAGGTCAAAGAAAGCTTAAATTTTCTTTCTCACATATTTACATTTAGGAAAAGTAAAATATTTTCTAATTCAGTAATAAAAGCTATGGCCCTTTAAGAGTAGGAAGCAAAAGATGGCTGAAGTTGGGCTCTCCACTGTCTTAAGAGATTGTGAGACTTCATATCTTTGAGTTGGAAGAAACTACTGTGTGTAGGGAGAGTGTATCTAAACTGAGGGGACATCTTTGCTACCTGTCCTTCTTCCTACTAGATGTAAAGATAGATGATGCAAAGAAATATAAAATCCTGTGTATAATGAAGCAGCAGGGGGAGGATGGGATTAGAAGAAAGACTGTTAATAGAGATGAGTGAACCCAAGGTTCCGTGTTCGTAGCAAACACAAACATTAAAAAAAAACACTGAGTTTGAGTTCGGAGTTCGGGTGCTTCAAAAGATGAGCAAACCTTTGGAAGTTTGGTTAGCCAGGTTTATTCAAACCTTAAAAAAAGTTCGTTTTTTCATCCCCACTTGATCCAAACCTCAATGGAAGTCAGTAATTGGACAGTTTGTGGTTCCACCCACATGCTGCCAACCATAAGCAAAACACTTCTGGGGAGGGTGGGCTGGGTTTTCAATTTTTTTGTTTTGTTTATGTGTGCACATTATATCTGATCATGCTGATTTTACCCCAAGTACGAGCTGTTCAAACACTGCAAACAGCTTGCACAGGGCTGAGCATCACTCATTGCCAGGCACAGCGCTGCTCACTTAAGTGGTTTGCACATATAACTCACTCAAACTTTGAACCCGAACTTTGTTTTTTAGGAAGTCTGTTTCCGAATCTGAACTCTGAACATCGAACCTCAGGTTCACTCATCTCTATGTATGAACAAAACTCACACAAGCATCGCTGTGCTTGGGTACGCTCGATGCTCAGCCCAGTGTAAGCCGCTTGCAGTGTTTGATTGGCTCACACTGGCGGTAACAACAGAATGATTGAATGTAGTGTGTACAACCCAAAGATTGGAAAAATCCTGCCCACCCTCCACTGGAAGTGATCTGTTTATGGATGACTGCATGTGGGCGGAGACTCAAACTGCCCAATTAGTGACTTCTATTGGGGTTCAGGTCAAGTCCAGGTCCCAAACCGAACTTTATCTAATGTCCAACTGAACCCGGCAAAACAAACTTCCGCATCCACTCATCTCTAATTGTGAATCTAGCTTGTTTCTAGTGAGAATTAGGTAAACTCTTCAGAAGCAGCTGTCTCATATTAGATTAACCCTTTTCAAGCAGCTATTTACTCTTCTAGATTAACCCTTTAGAAGCAACCATGTCCTCCTTTTGCAAATAAATTCTTTAGAAGCAGCTGTATTCTCATCTTTATCTAGGTTGTATAATAATAAGGGATATCTTATTATAAGGCTTATAAATAGCAATATTGTGGATGAAGTAAACTTTGGCCTCATGGTGGGAGGTGAGGAAAGATTGTTAAACAGGCAGAATCCTGACCAGATCTGAGCACAGGGCTTCAGATATTATCCGGATGCTGCTCTCCCTCGGCATGGTTGGTATTTCATTCAGAAGAGACTCTTATCAGAATTTGTTCTCGCTCTAGTAAAACTAAAGTAAAAGCTGCATTGCTATAATACACATTAAAGTTATCTATTTTTTTTAGTGTATTTCAGCAGTCTTATAACTAAAACTTCTGTCACTTTTTGTGTTTTTCTCAGAAGTGTTTTTTTTAATATTACTTTACAGCCTATGTGTCGATTCAGCTATCCTTTTTCTTTTTGATGATGCCCAACTAAGAAGCAGATATGTCTGAGTTTAGTCAAACCAAGTGTACATACAGTTAGGTCCAGAAATATTTGGACAGTGACACAATTTTCGCGAGTTGGGCTCTGCATGCCACCACATTGGATTTGAAATGAAATCTCTACAACAGAATTCAAGTGCAGATCGTAACGTTTAATTTGAAGGTTTGAACAAAAATATCTGATAGAAATTGTAGGAATTGTACACATTTCTTTACAAACACTCCACATTTTAGGAGGTCAAAAGTAATTGGACAAATAAACCAAACCCAAACAAAATAATTTTATTTTCAATATTTTGTTGCGAATCCTTTGGAGGCAATCACTGCCTTAAGTCTGGAACCCATGGACATCACCAAACGCTGGGTTTCCTCCTTCTTAATGCTCTGACAGGCCTTTACAGCCGCAGCCTTCAGGTCTTGCATATTTGTGGGTCTTTCCGTCTTAAGTCTGGATTTGAGCAAGTGAAATGCATGCTCAATTGGGTTAAGATCTGGTGATTGACTTGGCCATTGCAGAATGTTCCACTTTTTTGCACTCATGAACTCCTGGGTAGCTTTGGCTGTATGCTTGGGGTCATTGTCCATCTGTACTATGAAGTGCCGTCCGATCAACTTTGCGGCATTTGGCTGAATCTGGGCTGAAAGTATATCCCTGTACACTTCAGAATTCATCCGGCTACTTTTGTCTGCTGTTATGTCATAAATAAACACAAGTGACCCAGTGCCATTGAAAGCCATGCATGCCCATGCCATCACGTTGCCTCCACCATGTTTTACAGAGGATGTGGTGTGCCTTGGATCATGTGCCGTTCCCTTTCTTCTCCAAACTTTTTTCTTCCCATCATTCTGGTACAGGTTGATCTTGGTCTCATCTGTCCATAGAATACTTTTCCAGAACTGAGCTGGCTTCATGAGGTGTTTTTCAGCAAATTTAACTCTGGCCTGTCTATTTTTGGAATTGATGAATGGTTTGCATCTAGATGTGAACCCTTTGTATTTACTTTCATGGAGTCTTCTCTTTACTGTTGACTTAGAGACAGTTGATGTTGTGAACGGGTTCTTCTTCACCAAAGAAAGTATGCGGCGATCATACACCACTGTTGTCATCCGTGGACGCCCAGGCCTTTTTGAGTTCCCAAGCTCACCAGTCAATTCCTTTTTTCTCAGAATGTACCCAACTGTTGCTTTTGCTGCTCCAAGCATGTCTGCTATCTCTCTGATGGATTTTTTCTTTTTTTTCAGCCTCAGGATGTTCTGCTTCACCTCAATTGAGAGTTCCTTAGACCGCATGTTGTCTGGTCACAGCAACAGCTTCCAAATGCAAAACCACACACCTGTAATCAACCCCAGACCTTTTAACTACTTCATTGATTACAGGTTAATGAGGGAGACACCTTCAGAGTTAATTGCAGCCCTTAGAGTCCCTTGTCCAATTACTTTTGGTCCCTTGAAAAAGAGGAGGCTATGCATTACAGAGCTATGATTCCTAAACCCTTTCTCCGATTTGGATGTGAAAACTCTCATATTCCAGCTGGGAGTGTGCACTTTCAGCCCATATTATATATATAATTGTATTTCTGAACATGTTTTTGTAAACAGTTAAAATAACAAAACTTGTGTCACTGTCCAAATATTTCTGGACCTAACTGTATGTCAGTGATATAGCTTGAAACAGCATACATCTGTGAATTAGAGCCTTACTGGCATAAATTGGGTGAAAGACCCCTGGGAAGCCCTATAACAGATGCACAGGTGCATACCCAACATTTCATAGCCAACCAAAGGTCTTCTATTGTTTGTTTTCCTGGCTATGAATTAAATTTTAGGAACAGTTTAAAAAATAAACTGCATTGGTCATCATTGGATTTTCTTCACAAGCAAGGGCATAAAGGAGTTGTCCTCTTTGAGAATATCTTGGTCCCTGGGGGCAGTTTGTTAAAAAAACATACAAGCTGCGTTTTACTTACATTCCCTGTGTCCAGTGCTGAATCTCTCCCGTAGTTCCCGATATCTAATATTGGTGTAATGACAAGCCAACCACTAAGCCGGACCCCGAGGTACCCCGAAACCCTTTAACCCCTATACAGGGATCTGGAATTACTGCAGGGTCCAGGGGTTCACTGCCTAAGGTAGGATGCAGTCCAGAAACAGGGATAGTCACCAGGCAAGGTCTAAACCAGAACATCAGCAAGGTACAAAATGGGAAGGCAAGGGGAATGTCCAGAAAAACAGACTGAGGTCAAACCGAGATGTCAGGCAAGGTACAAAAGAGAAGGCAGGAGGAATGTCCGGAAAACAGGCCGAGGTCAAAACCGGGATGTCAAATGAGGTACAAAGCAGCAGGCAGGAGGGACGTCAATAAACAAAGCCGAGTTCATAAGAGACAAAAAGCAAGGTGCACAGTACCAGGAAGGATGTGGCTCACAGCAACACAAGGCTATATCTGGCAAAGATCCAAGAACACTGAAGGATATAAAAAGGGTGTGGTGCCTTCCCATAGGCTGAAGTAGGAGCTGATACTAGCTGGAAGGCACACACCTCTACAGTCAGTCAGCAGTACTGCAAGTTCCAGCCAGACCAAGCCTGGTGAATGTGTGGTGACCAGAGCCACTGGAACTGACCTCTCTCCCATTACCAGCACTGCCTGTAGTGTGAGCAAAGCAGCGCCTGGTGACCGGGGCAGACATCACTGGAGCAGGCCCTGGTGGAGACGTGACAATTGGTTGCAGTGCTGATATCACATTGACAGTGCGGGAGCTAATCAGTGAGCTGAGCGGCTCTTCTCGTGTAGACAGAATGCCTGCTTAGAGCCATTAAATTCACTGATTGGCTGCTGCGCTGTTGACATAATGCTAGCACTGAAGACAAAATTGGACACTGAGAATCTAGGCTGGACCCAAGGAAGGTAAGTAAAATGCAACTCCTTTAAGCCATTGCCTGTGAAGAAAATTCAATGATTCCCAATGCAGTTTATTTTTTAAAATGTTAATATAGTTTGGTTCATAGCCAAAGCCTTCATACAGAATACTACTCTTCATAAGCTTTTAGATAGGATATCTGTTTGTATTATACATTGAATCTCAGTACTGGACTGAAGGATGGTGAGTAAAATGTATTTTTCATTTTTTCTAAATGCACCTGGAGACCAAGATTTGGGACGGCCCCTTTAACTGTTCCTTTAATGCCATTATTCTAGGTACAACATGATGGCCAAGATTCCTCTCCTACTAACAATTCCACAGACAGACTGAGACCCCTCTTTTCTCCACCCCAGTTACACCAGAACCCTCCTTGAAAGTGCTTTCATAAGTACCAATACTGTACATATTTTCCTAACTTGGTAAATACCATCTGAAATTGTTTCCCACATATTTGTGTCTGTTACCTTTCAGTCTCATGAAAATTTATTATAATGAAAACTCAATACAGACATTGAGCAAAATAAAACCAAAGCTAGTTTGACCATCAGATAAAGATGTAGACATCTTCTTCTTCTTGCAGTGTGGTGCTTTTTGAACACCCCAACATGCTCTACAAAGTACTTATGCAATAAGAATACCCTACTGTAATTGTTTAAATGAATATAAACCTAAAAGTGAACTAAAAAAGCTGAGTTCACTATTTGGTATTTGGTAGCATTGTCTGCATAATCCCAAACACTCAGATTTGTAGAAATCCTGCAGAGCATAAAGTTTTAACTTCCTGCTGATCAATTCAATTTTCAGCTGATTGCTGGCCTAAAGGAGTTGTCCTCGCTTGGCTTAAAGTTTGCAGTCACTGCATGCTGTCAGTATTCTCCAGTGCTAGCTCCAGGAGTGGGCAGTTATGTGACCGCAAGTATGCAATTTGGATACTTACAGCCACAGTCCGACTAGACGTTTCCAGCCTTGCTCAATTTATTAGTTGGCATGTGACCGCTGTGAGGTAGCGTCGTCGGCTGCGCTGCAGAAGACACGGGATCCAGGCACCAAGGTTCACAGCACACGGTTTATTCCAAAGAAAAAGTCCATAATATTACATATGTGCCTTTCCGGCAGAGAACTCAGGGAGATGTGATCACTCCCTCACACCCGGCACACCTGCCCTTGTTCCTGAATCTATTTATCCCTCCCTTCAGCCTGTAGGGAAAACAGCATTAACCCTATAGTGGATTATCATAGAGTGAGCACAACCGGGGCGAGACATACCGGCCGTCATAGATAACCCCGGTCACAGTCTCACATACCCCCCCCCTCAGTTCAAGCGTGCGGGGTTGAACTCTTGCCATCAAACACGGGCCGCGGGACAAGGCATCGGCGTTGCCCTGCAACCTACCGGCCCGGTGTTCAACCGTAAACAGGAAGTTCTGCAGAGAAAGGAACCACCGGGTAACCCGGGCATTCCGTTCCTTGGCGGACCTCATCCAGACCAGTGGAGAGTGATCCGTCACCAAGCGAAACTGACGTCCCAGCAGGTAATAGCGTAGGGACTCCAAGGCCCACTTGATCGCCAGGCACTCCTTCTCCACTACGCTATAATTCCGCTCGGGAGGGGTGAGCTTCCTACTTAAGAAGGTGACGGGGTGTTCCACCCCCTGAACCACCTGAGACAGCACTGCCCCCAGGCCGACCTCCGAGGCGTCAGTCTGTACTATGAACTCTTTCCGGAAATCAGGGTTTACAAGAACGGGCTGTCCGCACAGGACCCCCTTCAGGGCCCGGAAGGAGTCCTCGGCCTGCGGAGTCCAGTGCACCATGACGGACTTCTTGCCTTTGAGAAGGTCCGTCAAGGGGGCTGATAGTCCCGCAAAATCTTTTACAAACCTCCTGTAGTACCCCACGATACCCAGGAAGGCCCTAACCTGCTTCGTGGTCAGGGGTCTAGGCCACTTCTGGATCGCCTCAACTTTGTTAATTTGGGGCTTAATCACTCCTTGGCCTATCACGTAGCCCAAGTAGCGGGCTTCCGTGAGTCCCAACGCACATTTCTTGGGATTGGCTGTCAATCCGGCTGTTCGAAGCGCGTCCACCACCGCTTGTACCTGTTCCAAGTGGGTCTGCCAATCGGAGCTGTAAATAATGATGTCATCAAGGTACGCTGATGCATACGCCTGGTGGGGTTCCAGCACTAAGTCCATCAACCTCTGGAACGTGGCCGGAGCGCCATGTAACCCAAAAGGCAAGACCACATAGTGGAAGAGACCCTCCGGCGTAACAAAAGCGGTTTTCTCCTTGGCGGATTCCGTCAGTGGCACCTGCCAGTACCCCTTGGTCAGGTTGAGCGTGGTAAAATATCGCGCCTGTCCCAGCCTATCAATCAGCTCATCCACCCGGGGCATGGGGTAGAGATCAAACTTGGATATTTCGTTCAATCTCCTAAAGTCATTGCAGAACCTTAAGGAGCCATCGGGTTTTGGTATTAGGACAATCGGACTAGCCCATTCACTCCGGGATTTTTCGATGACCCCCAGGCGTAACATTGACTTTACTTCCTCTGATATGGCTTGTCGTCGAGCCTCCGGTACCCGGTATGACTTCAGGCGTACCTTCAGGTGGGGCTCGGTGACAATATCATGTCGTATCAGACTGGTCCTACCGGGCAGCTCGGAGAAGACATCGGGGTTCTGCTGAACCAACCGTCTGGCCTCTCGCCTCTGTGTCTTGGTGAGGGCTTCTCCAATCCTTACTTCCGGTTCGTCCTCTCCGGAGGTCGCTGGAGCCGGATGTGAACGACCCGAAGAGGAGGGAGGTGGGGAAAAAACAGCCATCAGGTTTTCCCGTTCCTGCCAAGGTTTTAATAGGTTGACATGGTATATTTGTTCAGGTTTCCGCCTACCGGGCTGCAACACTTTATAGTTAACCACCCCGACTCTTTCCTTTATCTCGTAGGGGCCTTGCCACTGAGCCAGGAATTTACTCTCTGCCGTGGGAATCAATACCAACACCCGATCCCCGGGATTAAAGGTCCGCACGGTGGCTTGTCTATTGTAGCGGCTGCTTTGCGCGGCCTGAGCCTCCTGTAAATGCTCCTTCACAATTGGCATGACCGCGCTTATGCGGTTCTGCATACCCAAAATGTGTTCAATCACACTTTTATGGGGGGTGGGCTCCTGCTCCCAGGTTTCTTTTGCCAGGTCCAACAATCCCCGGGGATGTCGCCCGTATAACAATTCAAAAGGCGAAAACCCCGTGGATGCCTGTGGCACCTCTCGTATGGCAAACATCAAATAGGGAAGCATCATATCCCAGTCTTTCCCGTCTTTGGAAATCACCCTTTTGAGCATGGTTTTCAGGGTTTTATTGAATCGTTCCACTAAACCATCCGTCTGAGGATGATACACAGATGTACGCAACTGCTTGATCTGGAGTAGCCGGCATAGCTCTTTGATCACTTTAGACATGAATGGGGTCCCCTGATCCGTAAGGATCTCCTTGGGCAACCCCACCCGGCAGAACACAGCAAACAACTCCCGAGCTATAAGCTTGGCTGCAGTATGTCTGAGAGGTATCGCCTCTGGATACCGGGTGGCATAGTCAACGATCACTAGGATATGCTGGTGCCCTCGAGCAGACTTTACGAGGGGCCCCACCAGATCCATCCCTATCCGTTCAAAAGGGACTTCTATAATGGGTAACGGTACCAACGGACTGCGAAAGTGGGTCAGGGGTGCGGTAAGCTGACACTCCGGGCAGGTTTCGCAGAACCGTTTTACCTCCCCAAAGACCCCGGGCCAATAGAACCTTTGCAATATTCGCTCCTGCGTTTTCTTGACCCCTAGGTGACCACTCATCAGGTGTTTATGAGCCAAGTCGAGGACCCGCCGGCGATACGGCTGGGGCACCACCAACTGCTCTACCCCTACGCCCCGTATTTCATCTACCCGGTAGAGTAAATCCTGCTTAAGAGCAAAATGGGGGTATCTTACCTGGGCACCAGGCAGCTGTGCCACCCCGTCAACTACTGTCACCCGACTCCGGGCATGTATTAATGTAGGGTCCTGGAGTTGGGCTGTCCCAAACGTATCCGGGGACGCCTCCAACTCCGGGATGGGCTCGACCGTCTCAGCCTCTCCTGCCAATACCTCTAGGGGCGACCTATCAGGTTCACATCCTGTCCCTATCATGGGGACCCCTACGGCAGGCGTCCCGGATTCAGGATTGTAGGGCTCAGGTCCCGGACTGACCAATATCTGAGGGGACTTAGGAGGTCCCTTCCATAAAGTCCAAAAATAGGGCAGATCCCTTCCTAGGATCACATCATAGGGAAGAGTATTAATAAGTCCCACCTCATGTTGCACCTGACCGCAAGGTGCTGTGATGGTGACTATCCCCGTGGGATAGTCTCGGCGGTCCCCATGTATGCAAACCACCCCCACGGTACGTCCGGTGGCCTTTACTTTAGCCCTTAGGGTTGATCGCACAAGGGTCACTAAGCTTCCGGAATCCAACAAGCCTGTAACCGGACATCCATTCACCTGAATTTGGCACAAGTGGGGCTCAGTCTCTGGGTAGACCAGGTCAGCGGTACACACCACCTGAGCATACATTGAACCCCGCCGGGTAACCCCACAATCCATGGGCTCCGTGGTGAGTGGACACTGGGCTTCCATATGTCCCACCCGCTGGCACCGCCAACATCTAATAGGGAAGGACACCCCCTTGACGAGTTGTCGTTTAGGGTACATAGTTTTCCGGACCTCAGGGACGGAGGGTGCGGCTTCAGACGGGACGGTAGCGGACTCCCGCACCGGTGTCAGCGGTGGGTCCTTGGCCCTAGGCTTGGAGGGGCCGGACCGACGGGCGGTACGCAAAGTCTCAGTGTCCCGTATCAAGTCCTGCGTAGCCACATGCCGCTCTACCAGGGACACTAATTGGTCCAGGGTACTCGGGTCACCCTGTCCGACCCACCGTTGAACGGTGACGGGTAAAGTGCGCACAAAACGATCCACTACTACCCTTTCCACCATTTGCGCCGGGCTCAGAGTGTCAGGCTGCAACCACTTTTTTACAAGATGTAACAAGTCATAGGCCTGGGAGCGTACGGGTTTGGCTTCCTCATAGAACCACTGATTTACCCGCTGAGCCCGTACATAGGTATTCACCCCCAACCGAGCCAGTATTTCGGCTTTCAGGGTCACATAGTCAATGGCGTCCTCGGTACAGAGGTCCAGGTATGCTTTTTGGGGTTCCCCCGTCAGATAAGGTGACAATACCTCAGCCCACTGCGGGGTCGGCAGCTTTTCTCGCTCGGCCACCCGCTCAAACACCGCCAGGAACGCTTCCACATCATCACCCGGGGTCATCTTTTGCAACGCTTGTCTCACCGCTTTCCGGACGCTGCCGTCGTCACCCGGTCCCTGGGTTGTTGGTGCCGGTCCGGCACGGATCGACTTGGCCAGGAGAACCATCTGTTCTTGGTGCCTTTTTTCCTGCAATTGCAAGGCTTGCTGCTGACGTGCATTGGCCTGATCCATCTGTTCTTGGAATTTTTTTTCCTGCACTTGCAAGGATTGGAGCAGGTGTGCATTGGTTTGTAGCTGCTGTGCATTAGCCTGTTGCTGCTGTGCATTAGCCTGAGCCAAATGCTTTATTATGTCCTCCATGGCGTCGCCGGGTTTGGGCTGTAGTATAGCCGCTCGAATCCAGGACATGCGCAGCTGGGTCACCAGGGATGAATGCTACACCTCACCGGCTGTCATGCCCGCCGATTCTCCACCATATGTGAGGTAGCGTCGTCGGCTGCGCTGCAGAAGACACGGGATCCAGGCACCAAGGTTCACAGCACACGGTTTATTCCAAAGAAAAAGTCCATAATATTACATATGTGCCTTTCCGGCAGAGAACTCAGGGAGATGTGATCACTCCCTCACACCCGGCACACCTGCCCTTGTTCCTGAATCTATTTATCCCTCCCTTCAGCCTGTAGGGAAAACAGCATTAACCCTATAGTGGATTATCATAGAGTGAGCACAACCGGGGCGAGACATACCGGCCGTCATAGATAACCCCGGTCACAGTCTCACACCGCATAGATGCAAATCCAATACTTGCTGTCACGCAACCGCCCAATCCCGGCGCCACTACCAGAAAATCCTTTAACCCGAAGCCTGGCAACCTCTTTAAGCCCCATACCTTAGTTGAGGGGTTGGGGATTAGCAATAGTTTGTGCTACTGCAGAAAAAGTATAGATAGATGACTTCTGTTCTAGCCATTTGTCTTACAGCCAGATAAAACAAAGTGAAGAGTGGAAATAAATTTGAAACTCTTAAGACTGCTTTACACGCAGCGACATCGCTAGCGATGTCGCTCGTGAAAGCACCCTTCCCCGTCGTTTGTGCGTCACGGGCAAATTGCTGCCCGTGGCACACAATATCACAAGGACACATCACACATACTTACCTTCGTAGCGACGTCGCTGTGGGAGGCGAACAACCTCTTTTTTTAAGAGGGAGGTTCGTGCATCGTCACAGCGACGTCACACAATGGCCCGCCAATAGAATCGGAGGGCTGGAGACCAGCTGCATTAACGACATGCCCACCTCGTTGCCGGCAGGCCGCGGGTACGTTGTTGTTCATCGTTCCCGGGGTGTCACACGTAGCGATGTGTGCTGCCTGAGGAACGATGAACAACCTGCGTCCAGCACCAACAACGATATTTGGGAAAGGAACGACGTGTCAACGATCAACGAGTAGGTGAGTATTTTTGATCGTTAGCGGTCGCTCGTACGTGTCACACGCAACGACATTACTAATTCCGTGACCCCAACGATATCTCGTTAGCGATGTCGTTGCGTGTAAAGCGGCCTTTAGAACACACGGGAAAATTATTTTTGATATATTTATCGGCTTTAGTTGTAACACAACACAAAATAATATAAAAAAGAAGAATATTAAAGGAGAAAGTGCTAGGATAAATTTATATTTTTGTGCATTGTCTGTGTTTATTGTACTTTTAATATAACTTTGCTAATAAACTGACAACTATGACACCCATCTGAGGAGAAAATGTTTGGCTTATCTGATCAAAGCTGTACAAACAAACATTGTACTCTAATTGTAGTAATTAATTATTAACGAAAATCAATCGACTTCATATATAATTATCTATCAGTATTAAACACTAAAAATAATATACACTTGAGATTGCTTCTCAGCATTTAGCAAATCAATATCATGATGGGTGATCATATTTCTCTGAGGATTGAGCACATAGATTTCGATTCTATGTTTAGCTACATAGCCTTACATAGTTTTCCTCTGCTTGTTGCAAATATAGGCATTTAGAGATTGTCCTAGCCAGGGGCATCATTAATTCATTCTAATACTGTGCATTTATACAACAAAATATAAACAAAGAGCTAGTCATTCTAAACCAATCAAATTTGTCTTGAATTTTGCAAAAAGAAAAGAAAAAAATGTAATTGGTCAAGTCATTTTTTTTTATCTGTACTGGTGTATTGTAGAGGTCTAGAAAGCAAAAAACATTAATCTCAAATCGACATCAATACCGACATTTTTCATGTCGTTCTTGAAGAGGAGATAGGCTGGAGTCCGACGCTCCTGATTCATGAAGAGGCGAATGCCTCTACCAGTCCCTGCTGGAGTAAGACTTGTGGGGGGTAGTGAGCGCTGCCGTTCATCATGATTTTGACAACTGGCAATTGTCCCTGACTTGCCTCAACTCTGTCCCCTTTGTTGGAACTGGACAACATTGGTGTTAGAACACCAAAGGCCACATAATATGAACGCAGCCACAAGTTGTGTCAAAATGATGTGACTTTTCAAAGCTTTCTACCCCAGAATACTGGCATAAAATCTTTGATGAATCGCGGCCACAATTTATTCACCTGTCTCACTACTGCAGCTCCCTTAGTGGTTTTCTTCCCCTTTGTGCTGGTACCTCTGGTTCTAGGTTGGATTTGGGCTATGCATATGTTATGATATCAATCTGAAGCTGAAGGGAGCCAATGGAGGACCAAGCGGGGAGTTGCATCGGTAGGAAAGGTGAATGACAGAGTGAGAATACTTTTCTTTTCTCACTGCTACAGACACCCTAGAGAATAACAAGGAACATTCAATTTAGATTAAATAAATTCAAAGGGAATCCATTATCCAGGCCTAATTCAAGGGAATTAACGAATTCGAATTGTGGTCAACACTACAGATATGACATAATCTTAGCATTTATGGCATTACATTATATATATGGTATCTCCAGAAAATCCAATTGCATGCTTTTCCCCTACATTAATAGTGTTTACAGAGCTTCTCAATGTTCACTAGAACATTATAATCTTCTGACATTGATTTATCATAGGTAAGTCTGTTTACTTTGACATAATGTCACTTTGGCAAATAGTTCCATATGTTACACGTGATCAGACAATTTCACAATCTTATGCAATTACAGGGGATAGGTTTTTAGAAGCACAAAGCATTGCCAGTTGAAAAGCAGAAGTTGGGTAGGTATCGCTGGATAACTAGGCAGATCTTAGGAGTCTGACTAAGCTGGATGTCAATACCTTTAGATGCTTTTATGGTGGCCATATTGTTTGCCATATAAATGTTGACAGAAATTTTTTCCTTTTGTTTTCTTCCTATATGAAATATAGGATTAACAACAAAAGTTACTCAATTTTAAAATACAGATGTTATATGCATATAAGAACAAATACAATTTGAGATCTCTTTATGGATGTTCACACCTGACATACCATCCATGCAATACATCTGAATTGGGCTGTTTCTGCAGCATGTGCACGGATTCCTGCAAACCCCATTCAGATAAATGGACAATCTGCCAAATGTGAGCATGGTCTAACAAATTAGTGATTAGTTCTTTCTAAACCTTATGTAATCCCATAGTCTATACTGAACTAACAGGAAAATACAAAATCACTAACAAAAAGCATCTTACCACAGTTGGGGATGTGCATATTGTTCAGAGGTATCCTCTTGTCGTATTCATTGACGCAGAACATGTTGTGTTTGTCTATGATGCTTGTTTCTGAAAATACTGTGATCCACATTATGTCGCATGAACACTGGAATGGATTGTTACCTAGAATTCTTGAAGAACAAATAACTTTAAATCAGCATTTCCTGAAGATTCATTTTTCTAAATAAAATGGCTCCTTATCGTTGATGGGTGGACCTGGACTCTAAAAGTCGCAAGTTCACAAGTACCTATGCACCGACCCCAAATTTTTGCAACTCCGGTAATTAAAAAAAAATAAAGGGAAAAGAAAGAAAATAGGGAAAAGAAAGTCTGTTCTATTTACCAAGTCTCCTGTGCGGCTGCTACACTACTTCCGGGGCCGCTCATTATACCTCATACATATGCACTGCTTCCCTGCGCATTGGCAGTCCCGGCGTCTGATTGGTTGCAGTCAGACAGTGCCACCACCCTCTGTGAGAGCATGTCTGAGTGCTTACAATCCCACACACTGTCTGTGTATGTATATTAGTGTCAAAATAAATTAATAAAAAAAGTGGCATAGGGGCCCCCATATTATGATACCCAGCACAGATAAAGCCTAAAGTTGCAGGCTGCAGCCCCCAGGAATTTTTCAGTGTTTGTGTTTATTTCTTTTCACTTACAGATTAGTAATGGGGGGGTCTCATAAATGCCTCCCATCACTAATCTAGTGCTTAGTCGCATCTGTGAGCTGTCATTAACCCCTTATTACCCTGATTGCCACTGCACCAGGGCAACCGGGATGAGCAGGGTAAAGTTCTGGGTTATCGCATCTAATGGATGTGACAATTCTGGGTGGCTGCAGACTGCTATTTTTAGGCTGGTGGGCCCAATAACCATGGGTCTCCCCAGCCTGAGAATACAAGCCCCCCAGCTATCGGCTTTATCATGGCTGGGTATCAAAATTGGGGGACCGCACATCGTTTTTTTAAATTATTTATTTAAATAATAAAAAAAAAGCTGCATGGGGTCCCTCTTAGTTTGATATACAGCCAAGATAAGCACACGGCTGGGGGCTGCAGCCTGTACCTGTATGCTTTATCTGTGCTGGGTATCATAATATGAGGGGGACCCTATGCCAATTTTTAAATTTATTTTTACATTAATACCCATATACAGACAGCATGTGCCATTGCAAGCAGTCAGACAGCAGTCACACTGTTACACAGGGTGGGAGCTCGGTCTGACGGCAACCAGTCAGACACCGGGCTGCCGGTTGGCAGGGAAATCAGTGCATATACACAATGTTAATGAGCGGCCCCAGAAGTAGCATTATAGCCACATGGAGACTCAGTAAGTATAACGTGCCTGCTCTAATCCCCCTATATCTTTTACCAACATTTTAAAGAGTATAAGTCGGGTCGTCATAGACTTATATGGCGACTGACATCTGGCCAGATATCCGGGATTAATTCCGAGCCCGAACTGTTTTTTTTTTTTTTTTTAAATCCCAAATGGACCCGCCAATCCCAGGTATTTGTGGGTCCACCCATCACAATTTCTTATACTTTTAATGAGGTACATGCAACCTTACAACTTTCTTGCATGGGCACATATGTCACTTAATATTCCACAAAAGCTAGACACCATGCCCTCTGGAAGGCATCATGGCAACCATATTATTTTTCATCCAACTTTTCCCAGAAAATGATGTAGGAGACAAAGGACTACACAACTAAATGATGAATAGACAGCATATAGCAGTGTATAACTTAAAAATAGACACAAACTACCACTGATAATATAATGCTATTATTCAGAATCAGAATATCTACAGTCATTTAATCAGTAAAATATCCAATGTATCATCCAATCAGTGCATCATAGTGTTAGTGTCTCATTCCATACAATCAGAATATCATATAGTCAGTATACCAAGCAATCAAGACAACATACAATCAGGAAGTTATATCATCAGGATACTATTTAGTCAGTATGTCAATCGGGACAGCATTAAGTCCGTTCATCCAACAATCAGGAAACCATATAGTCAGTATATTATATTGTCAGTATCAGAAGTGGACGTATAACTTGTGGAACCTGTGCAGTTGCACAGGGGCACAGGTAGATACAGGGCCCTTTACAACTACATGTTTGGAAATAAAGTATTGTCATCTCTGGGCCCTGAGAAGTGCACTAGGTAGCCTTTCATCATATAAAGTTAAAGGTTTTGTACCAAGATCTTAAGTAATCTACTATCCATAGGATAGGTGATAACTTCCTGATGACTAAGTATTGACTACTGGAACCCTCAGTAATTCGGAGAACAGGACTCTGAAGAGCCTCATCTTAAATCCTTAATCCTGTCCTGATATGGCTGTAAAGCATTACAATGACACACTCAGGACTACACTAGACCAAGTAGCGCCCCTCACCTTCAGAAAGACCAAACACAGAGTAAAACAGCCTTGGCTCACATCCCAAACTCTATTTCTTCAGCGATGCTCCAGGAGTGCCGAACGCCTATGGAGGAAAAACCGCACACTAGAAAACTTCATCCACTACAAGTTCATGTTAAGGACCTACAACTATTCCCTTCACCTCGCCAAACAGACCTACTTCACCACCCTTATTTCCTCACTTGCCAACAATCCAAAAAAGCTCTTTGACACCTTTCACTCCCTCCTCAGTCCCAAAGTACAGACCCCTGTCACAGCCCTTCATGCTGATGACCTGGCCTCGTATTTTACAGAGAAAATAGAAAACATCCGCCAAGAGATCAGCTCCCAGCCATCAAGCGCTGTGAATCCCATCCATCCCCATATCCCATCCAGCTCACTTTCCACATTTGACCCAGTCACAGAGGAGGAAGTCTCCAGGCTCCTATCCTCCTCTCGTCCTACCACTTGCCCTACTGATCCCTTCCCCACACCTCTACTCCAGTCCCTCTCTCTGGTTGTCACCACTCACCTAACTAAAATCTTCAATCTCTCTCTCTCTTCGGGTATCTTCCCCTGCTCCCTCAAACACTCTATCATTACTCCATTATTAAAAAAACCTTCTCTCGATCCGTCCTGCACAAGCAACTATAGACCAGTCTCCAATCTCCCCTTCATCTCCAAATTCTTGGAGCGCCTGGTCTACTCTCGCCTCACCCGCTACCTTTCCACTCACTCTCTTCTAGATCATTTACAGTCTGGCTTCCGCCCTTTACACTCAACAGAAACTGCCCTTGTCAAAGTGACCAATGACCTATTGACAGCAAAACGTAACAGTGACCACTCTCTGCTTATTTTTCTGCCGCCTTTGACACTGTTGACCACAGTCTCCTTCTCTCTATGCTCCATTCTATCGGCCTAAAGGACACTGTGCTCTCCTGGTTCTCTTCCTATCTTTCTGGCCGTTCATTCAGTGTATCATTTGCTGGCTCCACATCTTCTCCTCTCCCTCTCACTGTTGGGGTCCCTCAAGGTTCAGTCCTTGGCCCTCTTCTTTTCTCCCTCTACACTGCCCCAATTGGACAGACCATCAGCAGATTTGGCTTTCAGTACCATCTTTATGCTGATGACACACAGCTATACACCTCATCCCCTGAGCTCACCCCCGCTGTACTACAGAACACAAGTGACTGCCTGACTGCAGTTTGCAACATCATGTCTGCTCTCTATCTGAAACTTAACCTTTCCAAAACTGAACTTCTGCTTTTCCCTCCATCTCCCAACCTTCCTAAACCTGACATCTCCCTCTCTGTGTGTGGCACAACGATAAGTCCTAGGCAGCAGGCTCGCTGTCTGGGTGTTATACTTGACACTGATCTCCCCTTCACCTCCCACATACAATCTCTTGCCCACTCCTGCCGCATGCACCTCAAGAACATCTCTAGAATCCGCCCCTTTCTCACTATGGAAACGACAAAAACCCTCACCGTGGCCCTGATCCACTCTTGCCTTGACTACTGTAACTCTCTATTAATTGGTCTCCCCCTAACTAGACTCTCTCCTCTACAGTCCATCCTTAATGCAGCAGCCAGGGTCACCTATCTGGCTAACCGCTACTCGGATGCCTCTGCTCTGTGCCAGTCATTGCACCAACTGCCCATATATCACATGATCCAATTCAAACTGCTTGTTCTCACCCACAAAGCTCTCCACAGTGCGGCACCCCCCTACATCTCCACCCTCCTCTCTGTCTATCACCCCACCCGTTCTCTACGCTCTGCAAGCGACTTTCGACTAACATCCACACTAATTCGAACCTCCCACTCCCGGATCCAAGACTTCTTCCGAGCTGCACCAACCCTCTGGAATGCTCTACCCCAAGAAGTTAGGACAAATCCCAACTTACTCAGCTTACCCAGCTTCAGACGCACCCTAAAGATGCATCTTGTTAGGGCGGCCTATCACACTCCCTAATCAGATTCGATTCACATAGTCCCTCTACAACTTCTCACAACATAACTCCACATCAAACTCCATGGCACCCAAAGGCATCTCAAGGCTCTGGCCCACTGGTCCAGGAAACCATTATCTATCCCCCATTTCTGTGAGATGGCTGGATTGTCATTGTAAATAAACACTTGAACCTTGCCTCCCCCCCCCCATCTCATTGTAGATTGTAAGCTCTCACGAGCAGGGTTGTGTTTTTTCTTTTTTTTTCCTCTAAATATTCTATTTCTATAACTGTTACTTGTTTGTATATGATCCTCCTGAATTGTAAAGCGCTGCGGAATATGTTGCCGCTAAAGAAATAAAGATTATTATTGTTATTATTATTATTATTAATAAAGGAAAAGAGATTGATCATGCTCGCCTTCTCTCCAGTTTTTATCAATGGGACCATTGGTGATAGTGTGGAGAGCTTGGCTGTTTTCAGAAGGGAACATACACATCTTCTCTCACAATAGCCCTCTGGTCAGGAGATCATTAACTCAGCATACCATAAAGTCAGGATGTCAGACAATTGGGCACATTAAAGTCAGTATAATTATTCATCAGTATATCAAACAATCAGAACACCATTGAGTCTATATAACATATCATCAGGATACCATTCATTCAGCATACCATACGCTTGGGCGGCCAGCATACTATACAGTCAATATATCATAACATCAGTATACCATATAGTCAGGGCGCTGTCAGGGCGTGACAGCCATGACTGGTGTATGGGGCCCCATGAAGAGGGAGATCCGGCCGGGCTCGGGGTAATTACCTAGCTTTATTAATCTCCGAGCCCTGCTCGGGCCCCCCTCTTCACTGGGCCCCAATTACAGCCATAGCAGAGGGCTCGGCAGTGTCACTTCAGCCACTGCACACAGCTAAATCGCATGCGAAGCCTTTCTAGGGCATTGCATGCAAATTAGCCAAGTGGCGGAAGCAAGGTCAGTGTAGCAGAGGAGGGCATCATCCCGCCCCCTAGCATGCAGCAAAGTGAGGTGGCGAGGACATTACATCCAGTAGGGAAAGGTAAGCGCTCCGTGAGCTGAAGATCAGGCTCTGCGTGGCTTCAACTGGATGTGCATCAGAGGGTGCACATCTAGCTGAAATGTATTGTGGCTCAGAGAGGATGCCACGTGACGTGGAAGCCAGGGAGGGTGAGTAATTTTTTTTTTCTTTTTTACGACAGGCAAATATATGAGAAGAGGCCCAGAAAGGGGTCATATATACAAGAAAGAGGACATATATAACACGAAGGGGAAAAAAAACAGGATGGGAACATATATATTAGAATGTGCCCAGGAAGGTGTTATATACACCAGGAGGGGCCCAGATACACCAGGAGGGGCCCAGGAAGGAGACATATATACAAGGAGGAGGATATAGATACCAGGATGGGGAGAAATATACCAGGAGGAGGACATATATAACACGAAGGGGGCAGAAACCAGGATGGGGACATATATACCAGAATGTGCCCAGGTGGGGGATATACATACCAGGAGGGGCCCAGCAAGGGACATATACACCAGGATGGGGACAAATGGGGACAAATAAATAAGGATGGGCACATATATAGCAGGAGGGTCCCAGGATGGGGACATATATACCAGGAGGAGGACATATATGCTAGGAAGGGGTCAAACCAGTATGGGGACATACATACCAGATAGTGCCCAGGATGGGGGATTATATACCAGGATGGGGATATGTAAACCAAGAATGGGACATATGTACCAGGGGAAGAACATATTTACCAGGAGGATATTATTCAGAGGGGCAATGTGTGTGTGTGTGAAGTGGAGGATAGCATACAGAGGGCTAGTGTGTGGGGCAATATACAGAGGGGCAGTGTGTGTGGGGGATAATATACAAAGAGGCAGCGTACTTGAGTGATATTATATAGATGGGCAGTAGGTGTATGGGGATATTATACAGAGGAGCAGTGTGTGGACGGATATTATACAGAGGAGCAGTGTGTGTAGTGGATATTATACCGAGGGGCAGCGTGTGGGTGGGATATTATATAGGGGAGCAGTGTGTGTGGGGGGATATTATACAGACGAGCAGTGTGTTTCTGGATGATATTATACAGGGGAGCAGTGTGTGGGAGAGATATTATACAGAGGGGCAGTGTGTTTGGGGATATTATACACAGGGTCATTATGTGGGAGTATATTATACAGAGGGGCAGTGTGTGGGGGGGATAATATATGGGGCAGTGTGGGAACAGATTGTTACCTAGAATTAATTTTACAATCTCTAAGAATACTATGACAGATATATTCCAGAAATGCTGTTATAGATTTGCCACCCTTGTTACTTTTTGTTAGATAAACAATCACTTTAAAGACATAAAAATAATTTATGGCAAAGTTGTTAAGGGTAAAATAGTGACCAGTCAACCAGTGAAAGAAGGCAATGTGAATGGGAACATTGAGCGTAGTTATTGAGCAGCTTCATTCACTAGAACACAATGAAGCCTGATAAGTAATGGGTAATCTATATTTTGGTTACTCTTAATTTCCTGTTGTGATGACCTTGCATTTTGCTTTCCATTTAATCTACTTTGCATTACTTTTAAAGATTAGTTTATTTAACCATCTTGCCTAGGTGTACAATTTCACAGAGATGTTGTTGTACGACTCTTAAAAACAGTTTATCATTCCCAAGTGATTCATATTAACATTCCTTCACTTAATGTAATCCAGCCGTATCAGTGATAATGACAAATAACTCGAGGCTACAATGAAACTACAAATCATTTATGATAATTGTAAATGATAATGAAGGGAACAAGGGGGATAGATAACTAATTGTGACAAGTCTCACGAACAATAAGACATTTTACTTTTATATATACTGTATATGTTAACATCTTCCTTGAGTAAAAAAAAGCTAAAATTAATTAATTAAAAAATTAATTAAAATTAATTAGCTTTAGCCTACAATTGTCATTCATTACTTTATTTTCAAGCCCATCTTATCGCAAGTTTGCAACCTGCTCCAACTTTCCAATGTAAAAGAACATTTAATAGATGAGACATCCAGACGCAGTCAACCCAAAGACCATTCTTTCCCACCCGCAAGCCCCAGTATATATACAGGGCATCTAACATTGTTATTATAATTGTTACAATTAGGTATAACACATTTTAACAATATCTAAAGATCGGTATATATTCAGTATCTGTATTCAAAAACATTCTTCAATCACGAACTAGCCGCCTGGGCAGAAGCATTGAAATTACTCACGGAGTTAACAAGTTGCACTGAAGGGCAGCACTGTCCATTTTTGGCACACCACAATAAGTTGTTACAGGCCAAAGCAAATATAAATTCCGGAACATTATGACCTAATTTGTCCCAACAGTTCAGGAAGTTGAGAAAATATAATACGGAATGGAAATTGGCATATCTCACAGCTCAGTGTGTTATGGGACATACAATACCCATTGCATTAGCTTAAAGCAATAGATTATTACACAATATCGAAAAGTCTAGTGGTGCGGACTTTGGCTGTGCAAGGGTAACATCAAAACGCAGCTGCTCTCTGGACACATTTGGCCCATCCTAAAATGAGATTTCACTGGGAAAGTAGCATGCTGTGTATATTTAGAAAACATGGAAGATGATTTCCACATGTTGTATATGAAACATATCAATTTCAATTTATATCCTGCGGTCAGGTATTGTGACCTATAGGCAAAATGGCCCGGGTCATATGTAGAAAAAAATAAGATGAAGTAGTCCATTTCAAACAGACAGATTTTTTATTTTTTTTAATCCTGCATAAGAAAAATTCGATTTATTGCAACCTTATTGGTTGCAATAGGAAATGCCTTCATTTGTTAACAACACTTACTGTATGTCAAGTCCCCAATGAATGTATATGATATACACAATAAATATATATCTACACATACTGCACATGAAAATGGTACTGGAGATGGTTGAAATTAAGCATTTGTATTAGGGCAAAATACTATATATAATGACTGTACGAAGTAATAATTTTAACTTACAGGTGAGTCAAGGAGAGGTGGCGAAATAGTTTTCTGCTTAACGTTGATAGCTTATTTCTGGAGAGGTCTCTGGATAAAAAAGACAAATAATAACTGACTTTAGTCCATTGTTTTCTGACAAAAACCACTAAGGCACCTAAAATGTAATAGAATACATCACTAAAGCCTGCTTTACACCTTACGATATCACATACGATATCGTATGCGATGTGACCCACCCCCATCGTATGTGCGACACATTCAATTTGTTGACTGTGTCGCACAAATGATTATTTCCCATCACACGTACTTACGCTTCCATACTACCTCAATGTGGGTGGCGAACATCCACTTCCTGGAGTGGGAGGGATGTTCGGCGTCACAACGACGTCATGCGGCAGCCGGCCAATAGAAGCGGAGGGGCGGAGATGAGCGGGATGTAAACATCCTTCCTTCCGCATTTCCGGCGGGAGTCACGGGACGCAGGTAAGCTGCAGTTCATCGTTCCCGGGGTGTCACACACTGCGATGTGTGATACCTCGGGAACATTGAACAACCCGACGTTCAATTTTTAGGTTTTGAACGACGTGCATGCGATCAACGTTTATTCGTTCAATCGCAATCGCATGGAGGTTTCACACGCTACAATGTAACGAACGATGCTGGATGTGCGTCACTTACGACGTGACCCCGCCGACACATCGTTAGATATATTGTAGCATGTAAAGCCCGCTTTACTCCGGGAACAAAATAAGAAGTGGCTGCTTACACTGCTGTCCACCATGTCTTTCTGATCTAATACTGGCGATACTAAGAAAACAGAAGTAATAAGAGGCTGTTCACACTGCTGTCTACCCTCTCTTTCTAACCTAATACTAAATATACCAGGGGTGGTGAGGTAAGAAGAGGCTGCTCAAACTGCTGTCCATGCTTACTTTCTGATCTAATACTGGAGTTATTGGTTTGCTGAGGTAAGAAGAAACTGCTCACACTGCTACCCTCCTTGCTTTTTTAGTTTAAAAAATTGTATTGATTTTTCAACAATACAATACAAACAATTCAAATAATACTTTCCCCTATCTGGGGTTACTACAAGTGAAAGTATTTATTATAAGAAAAATAAACGAGAAACTAAAAAATTTTAAAAAAAAAGAGAGAGAGAAAAGAACAGAGAATCTAATATAAGCTACATAGGGAGAGATAAAAAGACAATAGACTGACCTAGAGATTGTAGGGAAAAATGGGGAGGGTAAAATGGGGGAGGTGAGAGAGTTGACCTGCACCTATTCCGTTTCACTGGGATCAAAGCTACATATCCATGAGCCTCTCAAGGCGAGGGTGTCTCATGGGGATAGGCGCTGTACTTGAGAAAGGTTGTCACCACAATCATGATGGGAATCTTAGAGCTAAAAAATGTTCCAAGTTGTCTGACCGTGTTGCATCTATATGCCCATATACCATTATCATATCAAGCCAATCCCTCACTGCCTGAATCAACAAATGAGAGGTTTTCCTTTTAGAGGCGAGGTGAATTTTCACTGCCACAGTAATGTAGCAAAGAAGACGGAATGATTTGTTGGATAGTCTCACTGGCTTATTTCCTAATAAAAAGGTGGATGGGCCCAGATGTACGTTGCTTCCCAGGGTATTGTGGATTAGCTGCTTAACATTGTTCCAGAAGGCTTGAGCTCTTGGGCAGTCCCACCATATGTGTTTTATATCTCCAATCATGCAACAGCCACTGAAGCATTGATCTGATATATGTGGGTAGAAAAGTTCAAGCCTAGCCAGGACAAAATATGCTCTATGGAGCAATTTAAAGGCAGTTTCGGTGAGGGAGGATTGATGGCTGCCTTTATTGAGTGTAGTACAGCATTGGTGCCATTTTTCCGGGGGGTATGACATACTCAGGTCATTTTTCCATTGTCTCATGAAGGGCAATTTTACTAGGTCTGAAGGCTTGTTAAAGGAGGAATAGAGCCAGGAAGTAATTACTTTTCCAAAGGGGTTATTGGCAGCCAATGATTAAAAAAAGGTAGGGTGTATGTTATTTGTACCTCGAGTTATTGTGTTTCCAAAATGTAAGATTTGGTTAATCCTCATTGCCTCTCTGGGGAGCGGGTTATATTTTTGGATAAAGTCATCTCTAGACAATACTTTGTTATTAATGTTCCTAATGTGTTGTAATGTAGTGATCCCCTTTGGTTTCCACCAGACAAAAGCCTGTTGCTCAAGACCTGGGGGGAACATTGGATTGTGAAATAGCGACGTTAAGGGAGAGGGGCATTATTGTAGCTTATGTTGTTGTCTAAGCCATCTCCAGAGGCAGAGGGAGTGAAAGGTATAGGGAGACACGTGCACCATGTTGTCTGGAAAGAGGGTCTGGAATCCATAGGAGGCTTGCTAATGAGTAAGGGGCTAAAACTCCTTGCTCTTTCAAACTCTGAGTGGCAGTTGTTTCCTCGAGATAACCTGTACCATATAGTGTGAAGCTATATCCAGGTTACAGCAGCAGAGCTTGCTCTGGCACAAGTTCACATGTAACTGATTTATTAACATTCTAGAATTTTTTTCTATTTCTGTAATAATACAGCAGCAGTTTCAATGTTCTACAGTGATTATCCCATAGACAAAAAAATAGATAATATGCTAATTAAAGGGTTTTTTATTTATTTATTCATAATAACAATATATTTTTATATTCCTGGAAAACCCCTTCAATACCTTAATTGTGAACTTGTGAGTGCAATTACACTGCAAAGCACCTTTGCAGCAAAAACATAAACCACATCGTGACATAAGCGGGCTTTACACACAGAGATATTGCTAAAGTACCCGCCCCCGTCGGTTGTGCGTCATGGGCAAATCGCTGCCCGTGGCGCACAACATCGTCACACATACTTACCTTACTTACACCCGTCACACATACTTACCTGCTTAGCGACGTCGCTGTGGCCTGCGAACCTCCTCCTTTCTAAGGGGGCAGTTCATTCAGCGTCACAGTGGCGTCACTCAGCGGCCGCCCAATAGAAGCGGAGGGGCGGAGATGAGTGGGACGAACATCCCGCTCACCTCCTTCCTTCCTCATTGTGGGCGGCCGCAGGTACGGTGATGTTCCTCGTTCCTGCAGTGTCACACATAGTGATGTGTGCTGCCACAGGAACGACGAACAACATCGTACCTGCAGCAGGAATGATAATCGGGATTACAACGACTGGACAACGATCAACGATATGGTGAGTAATTTTGACCGTTAACGGTCGTTCGTGCGTTTCACGAGGCCAGATGTGCTTCACGAATTCCATGACCTCAAAGACATCTCGTTAGCGATGTCGTTGCGTGTAAAGACCGCTTTAGTGGAAACCTCACAAGCTAGCACTGAATGTGCTGAACTCATCAATCTGTGACATATTGAATTATATTTTTTTTGTACTACCTGTTTGGATGTTTGAATACTAAATTAAAAGAGTATGTCCCCAATGGTAGAAGAGCCTAATGTCTATCCATGTACCTGGTTCCAGAGACATAACTTAAATATTTTGAACCTATGCAACAGGTCTCCCATCTACCATGTGCTATAGCTAGAATCTATCCTTGATGTGACTGCTACCTTTGCATCTACAATATCCCATTCTTGCCTGACTCCCAGTCATTTCATTACATAATAAGTTGTAATGAGCTAAGTAACTGGAATGTTATATATATTGAGTGGATTATTCTCTTTACCTGTACAGAAGCATTTGTAAAAGTAAGAAATCAGGTTCTTACATGTAAGTAAGTTTGAGGTTCTTGCGGAATGCCTGGCGAAACACCACTTTCAGTCCCGAGTCCACCACAGTTCTGAAATAAAGCATTCAATTCAGAGGTCCACGAATAACAGTGTGTGCTGCCAAGATTTGATAGCCTGAGACTAGATAATGGTATTTACTCAACTGCGTTCACAGACAAAATAGATTGTTCTTTCTTTACCCACAAATTTGCTTAAATATGCATATATTAAAGTATACTTTGTAAAGTGAAAACCCTGGGCCCGATTCATTAAGACTGGTGTTGTGCAGGCCAGTCCTTATAAAAGGCATGCAGGAGTAAAATTAAGGCCCTGTCACACACAGAGATAAATCTGCGGCAGATCTGTGGTTGCAGTGAAATTGTGGACAATCAGTGCCAGGTTTGTGGCTGTGGACAAATGGAACAATATGTCCATGATTTCACTGCAACCACAGATCTACCACAGATCAACCACAGATCAACCACAGATCTACCACAGATCTACCACAGATCTACCACAGATTTACCACAGATCTACCACAGATCTACCACAGATTTACCACAGATCTACCACAGATCTACCACAGATTTATCTCTGTGTGTAAAGTGGCCTTAAGCCTAATTGATCAAAAGGTGTACACCATTTAATTCATCCTATCCCTGGCATGCACTTCCGAGTGCTTCATCAGAAATGTTACCCATAGACTGGACTAATATTTGTGCCGTAAGTCACACAATAACTCAGCCCACCTTTATGAACCTGGGCCAAACTGCTCTGAAAACGCCATAAGTTGCAATATTTTTATTCACTTTCGTATTGCTCAAAAATGTTAAGACTTCTGATGGTGTTTTACAACAGTATTTTAGCAAATACATCTTTATAAATCAAGGCCTATATGTTCAGAACGTCTGATTAGACCTACTACTAGCAAAGTATAGGAAGGTCATTTTGATATGTATCTATACTGAACAAATATATAAATGCAACACTTTTGTTTTTACTCCCATTTTTCATGAGCTGAACTTAAAGATCTAAGACTTTTTCTATGAACACAAAAGGCCTTTTTTCTCTCAAATATTTTTCACAAATGTGTCTAAATCTGTGTGAGCTCTTCTCCTTTGCTGAGATAATTCAACCACCTCACAAGTATGGCATATCATGATGCTGATTAGACAGCATGATTATTGCACAGGAGTGCCTTAGGCTGGCCATAATTAAAAAAAAAAAAAAAACACTCTAAAATTTGCAGTTTTATATAATTGGAAGGGTTGGTGGGGTCAGAATACCAGTCAGTATCTGGTGTGACCACCATTTGCCAGTCTGCTATCTGCCGTGAACAGTAAAAAACGAACTTAATTAATAAATAGAACACCTCTCAACATGGCCGGTGCCATTGCATGTGAGCATTCGCCCATTGAAATCGGTTACGACGATGAACTACACTTTGGTGCAGATCCCTATGAGGACGATGACCATGCAGATGAGCTTTCCTAAGACGCTTTTTTGCAGTTTGTGCAGATATTCTTTGGTTATGAAAACCAATTGTTGCATCAGCTGTCCGGGTGGTTGGTCTCAGACAATCTTGGAGGTGATGATACTGGATGTTGAGGTCCTGGGCTGCTGTAGTTATATGTGGTCTGGGTCCTGGGCTGGTGTAGTTACATGTGGTCTGCGTTTGTGAGGCCGGTTGGATGTACTGCCAAATTCTCCTAAACGCTTTTGGAGATGACTTACAGTAGAGGAATGAACATTCAATTCACCAGTAACACCTCTGGTTGACATATCTGCAGTCAGCATGCCAACTGCACGCTCCCTCAAAACTTGCGACATCTGTGGTATTGTGCTGTGTGATAAAACTGCACAATTTAGTTTGGCCTTTTATTGTGGCCAGCCTAAAGGCCCAGTCACACATAACGACTTACCAGCGATCCTGACAACGATACGACCTGATAAGGATCGCTGGTAAGTCGCTGGGAGGTCGCTGGTGAGATGTCACATAGATAGACCTTACCAACGACGCAGTAATGATCAGCGACCTGTATAACGATCTCGGCAGGCGTTGGGACCGTGTTAGGAGGTCGTTGGTAGGCGTCAAACACAGCGATGCGTCCTGCCCAGCAGGACATCGCCTTTGAAGAAAATAGTCCGGACCATTCGGCAAAAACTAGCGATCTCACAACAGGGGCCTGATCGCTGGTAGGTGTCAAACATAACGAGATCGCTGGCAAGATTGTTGCTGCATCTCAGAAACTGTAACTCAGCAATGATCTCGTTAGCGATCTCGTTGTGTGTGATGGGACCTTAACCCCTTAACGACCGCGGGCCGTAAAATTACGTCCTAAATGACATAATCTTACTGCCCGCGGTCCTCCGGCGGCAGCATGCCGCGATCGGCACACATCTCAGCTGATTTTCACAGCTGAGATGTGTGCCTGCTAGGCACGAGCAGAATCGTTATCTGCTCGTGCCGATTAACCCCTTATATGGCGCTGTCAATACATGACAGCGCCATTATAAGCGCAATCGCGGTAAAGTTTTTACTTACCGCCGAAACCGGAAGTCACGTGACGCGATCACGTGACTCCCGATAGTTGTCATGGTAGTACAGGGTCATGTGATGACTCCTGTACTACACATGAATTGGTTTCACTTTCGCTGTGCCCGGGGCACAGCAAAAGAGAAAGACAGCGTATCTGCTGTTTACAGCCTTCCAGCTGTGATCAGCAGATACTGCAGAGCGATCGGAATGCTGATCGCAATAGCCCCCTAGGGGGACTAGTAAAATAAAAAAAAAAGTAAAAAAATAAGTTTTAAAAAATTAAAAAAAAACAAAAAAACCTAAAAGTTCAAATCACCCCCCATTCGCCCCATTGAAAATTAAAGGGTTAAAAAAATAAAAAATATACACACATTTGGTATCGCCGCGTTCAAAAACGCCCGATCTATCAAAATATAAAATCAATTAATCTGATCAGTAAACGGCGTAGCGGCAAAAAAATTCCAAACGCCAAAACGACGTTTTTTTGTCGCCACAACTTTTGCGCAAAATGCAATAAGAGGCGATCAAAACGTAGCATCTGCGCAAAAATGGTACCGTTAAAAACGTCAGCTCGAGACGCAAAAAATAAGCCGTCATTGAGCCTAAGATCCCGAAAAATGAGAACGCTACGGGTCACGGAATATGGCGTAAAACGTGCGCCACTTTTTTCGGACAAACTTCCGATTTTTTTTTAACCCCTTATATAAAAGTAAACCTATACATGTTTGGTGTCTACGAACTCGCACTGACCTGAGGCATCACACCCACACATCAGTTTTACCATATAGTGAACACAGTGAATAAAATATCTCAAAAACCATAGTGCTATCGCACTTTTTTTGCAATTTTTCAGCATTTGGAATTTTTTTGCCATTTTCTAGTACACAATATGGTAAAACTGATGGTTTCATTTAAAAGTACAGCTCGTTCCGCAAAAAATGAGCCCTCACATGACCATATTGACTGAAAAATAAAAAAGTTACGTCTCTCAGAAAAAGAATGGCGAAAAAAAAAAACGGAAAGCGAAAAATCGGCCGGTCGTGAAAGGGTTAAGGTACACCTGTGCAATAATCATGCTGTCTAATAGTTATCTTAATATACCACATCTGTGATAAGGATGGATTATCTCGGCAAAGGAAAAGTGCTCACTAACACAGATTTAGATAAATTTGTGAACAATATTTGAGAGAAAAGGCCTTTTGTGTACATAGAAAAAGTCTTAGATCTTTGAGTTCAGCTCATGAAAATGGGAGTAAAAACAAAGGTGTTGCGTTTATATTTTTGCTGAGTGCATCTATGTATTATCCATTTATTCAAAATGAATCATTAGGTTTATCCAAACCCAAATGGATTAGATCTGTTCCTTTCTCAGAAAAAAAAGAAAAAGAAAAAAGAAAATGAAAATACTCACGTGAATGGAGCCTTATTAGGTAAGTTAGCTTATTAGTATGTAAATGGCATACACACTAATCACATAATTGGAGATTACTTTGGATCTGCATAGGTGGTAATGAAATAATAGGTTGTTTCTATGAACAGATTAACAGATTTGGAACAGATTATTAATACACTGTAAACTATAATTATCTGTAATTAAAATGACCCCAAAATAAAAGTCTTATTTCTCTGAAATTTCCTGCTAGTCATTGAGACAAATCATCTTCCCAAAGTTCAGCAGGAAGCCGCAGAACAAAGGTCTCTTTAATTCGCCATACACTCGGCCAGCTACATGTACACTCTACACCAATGTTTAGAGGAGAAAATCAATACTTACAGGTTTCTGAGTCCAGTATAAATCTTAACATCATCCTCGTTGATTGAGGCAAATAACCGCTGATTATGAATGTAACTAAAAACACAAAAAGGGAAACATGTTAATTGACTTAGTCTTTACCTATATAAACATACTCATAATCACAGTCATACTCACTCATTACTAATATTAACACTATCAGAGAAATAACCAGAGCAGAACCAATCACAGGCAGAATTATGCTAGCGAAGAACTATAGCTGGTTATTAAAACATACACTATATACAGTATATCACAAAAGTGAGTACACCCCTCCCATTTTCTAAATATTTTATTATACCTTTTCATGCGACAACACTGACGTTATGACACTTTGATACAATATAAAGTAGTCAGTGTCCAGCTATTTTTTTAGAACCTCAGAGATATCTTTGCCATGAGGTGCCAGCTCCTCAGAGAACTCTTTGCAATGAGGTGCCATGTTGAACTTCCAGTGACCAGAATGAGAGTGTGTGTGAGCGATAACACCAAATTTTTCCACACCTGCTCCCCATTCGCACCCGAAATCTTGAATTCCAATGAGTCACATGACACCGGGGAGGGTAAATGGTTAATTGGGCACAATTTGGCCATTTTCCCTTAGGGGTGTACTCACATTTGATGCAAGTGTGCCGCCGCCATGTCAGTAGCAGCCGGGCTGCTCTGATCCGGATCTGCAGTGTGGCTTGAGGGGTTCTCCGGACCCGGGGGTCACGCGGACACTCCGAATAAAAAGGGACGTATTTGTACGGGGTTTGCCGTAGTCAGTCTGTGACGCCACCCACGGTGTATGGTGAAGTGTGGCACCACCACTGCAGTTGTGGGGCACCCAGGGGCGATGGGATGGCAGCTGGTTGTTAACCCCTCCGTGGGTAGGGATGATTGTCCCGGGACCCGGTGACTCGGTGCAGGGGACGGTGATGGCAGGGGCCGGTGTGCCTGGTCAGACCAGGGAGTCTCAGTTTACTTACGATTAAATAAATCAGACAAGTCCAATGCTTAACCAAGGTGCTGGTGGCCGGCCGCCGAGGCCGGGTGTACTCTGGTCCCTCACCTGGGGTGATGGTCTGTGTCACTTTCCTCTGCACTGTGTTGTGATGTGGTGGACTTCCCGGTGTGGAACACGGGAGTCCGCTCCCGGTACTTCTGTTGGGAGCCGTGCCCGCTGACGCTGACCTGTGGGATCTACCGGGTCCTGGCGGATGCCCTATCCCTCTCTGTGGGTGGTTGTCTGCTTTTGGGACTTTGGTTGGGACAGGACCTGTAATCCTGCCCTCAATTGGTTAAATTAGCTAGGCCATTGGTTCCAGTCCTGGCTTCAGGGTCCAAGTACCCCCTCTGTGCATGGTTTCCGGGTCGGGTCTCCGGTGTCGGTACCGGTGAGCTCCAACCCTGCCCCGGTCCACCTCGGATCTCCGGCTGCCGTCTTCCCATCTCCTGACAGACACGGACCACCGTCTGCCACCTAGCAAATACACCAGGGCTCCAACCCCGGCGCCTCTCCTTTCTGAACTTGAGCTTCACCTCCTGCTCCACTGTCAACTCAGACTCAACTCAAACTGAAACTTGCTTTTTCCCGCCCCGGGTTCTCCAGACCCCTAGGTGGGCGTTCTCCATCTGCCTGGTCCCGCCCACTGGTGTGCCTTTCCTACCCTTGTGGGGTGACTAGGGTTTGGTTGGCAAGGTTTAACCCTGTGAGGGAAGGTGTTGTGCGGGGGCCTATTTTGTGTGACTACCTGGCGGCACCAGGGCGTCACACAAGCAGTTTAATGGCTGTGTGTTGAGTTATTTAGAGGGCGCAACAAATTTTCATTGTTTTGCAAGTTGTACACTGACTACTTTACATTGTAGCAAAGTGTCATATCTTCAGTGTTGTCCCATGAAAAGATATAATAAACAAATTACAAACTTGTGAGGGGTGTACTCACTTTTGTGATATACTGTATAGCATCATTTTGAAAATAAAGTATAAATGTAACAGATTGATTTTGTCATATTGCCTTTTCTTTCACATACTGGGAAAAACTATTGTACCTATAGTCCTTTAAAAAATAGATAACACACTTTTCATCACAAAATCCGCCAAATGAAGAGTCCAGATCTCTTACACAAATATTTTTCTATGAAAAAGGACATATTTTCTCTTATAAAATTCATACAGTACATAGAATGAAACACATGAATTGTAGTCTAGAAATACTGTCAAATCGGACAAGAGAAACAATGGTGCATACAGAACTATCAGTGTAGTTCAATTACCAAAAATCGCGATAGAACCAGTCCAATCCTAATATAGGTCAGTTTGGCTCCATCATGTGTCAGATCTGACTATGCATCATGGCTTACATCATAAAAGAAAACCACAAGTCTGAACAGAGCTTAAGTTGCTTAAACAAATGTGAGTTGCCAGTCCCCGAGTTTAGTACCCCATGCCTGTGAATTTTACCACTCCCAGAATCAATGATAAGTCCAGTATTCAACCATTTATCGCCCAAGGATATGTACTGTAATTGAGGAAAACACTGATATAATTATAATTTGAGCTTTGACAATCTAGTTTTTTTCCCTGCGTTATATTAAATTTTTTAAATCAACAAGTTACCCATAGTTATACATTTTTTGCCTTTTATTACATTTTTTTAATGTAACAATTTTAGCATCCTGACCCTATCCTTAATCTTCAGTCATAGCCTAAACCTAGCCCTAAGCTTAACCCTAAACCATTTTCTAGTTCTGAAACTAACTCTACTTCCCCCAACATATAATGCCACTAATGAATATTGGTATTACTCACTAGTATGGTTCTTGCAATATATTTTTTGTGAAAGAAGTGATCAAATATGGACAGTTAGAGAATTAGGGAAGTGTGGTTAGTAGAATCTTCCATAACTCATTATGGCAAACTGTTACCAAAGGTCAATATTTGCAGCAAAGAATACACATCCTGCAAAAATACAGTACCTGATGCCAACCAAACCTTAAACTTCTAGAAATAAAAACCTGGTTAATTGGTTAATAATTTACACAAAATTACCCAGTAGTGATGAGCAAGTACTACCATGGTTGGGGGCTAGGTTCTCGTAACGAACAGTCAGATGCTCGGACGCGATCGATTCATGTGCTGAGTATAATCAAAGTCAATGGGGGACTTGAGCATTTTTCTAGATCTTCGGGAAAAATGTTAGAGTTTTCCATTGACTTCAATTATACTTGGAACACGGTTCGAGGCCCATCCAAGCGTCCTACTGCTCATTACGAGAACCTAGCCCCCTACCATGGTAGTGCTAGCTCATTACTAATACTCAGCATTCTTCCTTATATCTGTTTTCAATGTAATGATATTAGCAAAAAAGATGAAAATATCTGGAAAACTTCCACTCAATTACTTTGAAAAAGGTTGTAAAAAGGTTGTAATACTATAACAGTGCTGAATAAATCTTTCAAAGCTGCACAACACAAGAAACAGGGATAGTTACCAGAAACATGCAAGCAAAGAACGTCTGAATGGCTGAAACCTATTACGCAGTGGATTTTGCCAGCATCTTTAAAGGGGTTTTCCCAAGAACATAGTTAATTTTAAAGTACATTTTAATCAATAGATCTTCGAATAATAATAAGTTTCACAATTGGATGTATTTATATAAAATGTTTCTGTGTGGAGATAATCTTATATATGTGCCCCTGTTATGTACTGTGTAATGGCCGTGTCTGACTGTACAGGGACATGGTATGATCATACCACATCTCCTGAGCTGAGATACTCTTATATATAGGCCCCTGCTATGTACTGTGTAATGGCCGTGTCTGACCATACAGGGACATAGTCTGATCATACCAGAGCTCCTGGGCTGGGGAAGACACAAAAGAGTATACAGATATTACAGCACAGGATTGGAATTATTCTTTCTTTGAGGCAATTTTTTTTAAAAAATATGAAAATGTTTACCTCAAAGAAATAATTATTTGTGACCCTATGTTGTAATGTCTCTATACTCTTTTGCGTCCTCCCCTGCCGAGGAGATGTGATATGATCAGATCATGTCCCTGTGTGGTCAGACACGGCCATTACACAGGACATAGCAGGGACACATATATAAGATTATCTCAGCACAGGAACAGTTTTATAAACACACCCTTTCACTCGTGGAAATTATTATTATTCCAAAATCTATTGAATAAAATTAACTTTAAAAATATATTTGTTCGTGGGAAAACCCCTTTAACATTTGGCACATATCCCACTATCCAAACTGGGCATATGAAATGGGATGGTCCAGTTTTTATACTGACATATTCTTTTATACTGACATATTCTTACATGGACAGTCCTCAAGGCCCACCAACAGTGCATGTTTTCAGGATTTCCTTAGTATTGCACAGGTGTTTTAATTATCACCGATGCAAGTGATTAAATTATCATCTGTGCAATACTATGGAAATTCTGAAAACATGCACTGTTCGTGGGTCTTGAACACTGGAGTTGAGGAACACTGGGTTAGAGGAATGGTATAAAGAGTAGAGCAGCTAAATAAATGCAAAAAAGTACCTTTAAATTTTACATTAGTCAAAAACAGTTAAAAAAAAATCCATCATGAGAAGTTTAGTCTACCATCTTTAGATGATTTCGAAATTCGAGAAAAGTATGGTGAAAAGGTAAAAAGTGGAGCCAAGGTAGTCACTGAAGACATGAAGATACATCAATGATAAACACGTTTAATTGTGTCTCAAAAGCTGGTCACAAATTACCAAAGAGCTAGCCACAAATTTCTCAAAATAATAAATCAAGGAGCATAGTAGAGAAGTCGGACACACATTCTCTAACCTATTTTTATCATTTAGTTGGAATGCTGCATGCAATTTCCATCTTCTTAAGAGCCACATGAATACCTGAGCTCAGCATTTCAGTAAATATCCTACAAAATCAACATTTGAAGTCAACTAAGTTTACTGATATTCATAACATCTTTAAAAAGAGCTTAGTAATAATATTTAAGGGAACAGGACACAAAACCTAGGCTAGACGGTGCTCTTGTAGAACACAATATACAAGGCTTTTAGTAATATTTTAGAATGCTGATTATAAGAAGAGGTTGGAACTCATTTTCTTCCACTTAATGACAAACTCAACTATGCCATTTAAAGTGGACCTTTCACTGGATTTTTTTCTTATGCAAACTGAGTGCCTCCTCCAATTGGCGCAGCGCCACTGATTCCGGAACAGTTTTCCTTTTTCTTCTATGCCCCCTCCATTCCAGAGTTATGACCCCCAGTAATAAAGGTGCAATGTATCCCTTCAATCAACTGAGCGTAAACTACACAACTTTTCGGCTATGGTTTCAGTGGAGACAAAGCAGGTGCCCTCAGAGAAGTTCTGCGGCACACACCTTGGTGGTTGAAGGGAAAATAGAAATCTTTATTTCCTGGGGATGGAGTTTTGGAACAGATGGATACAGAAGAAAAAGAAAAACTGTTCCAGAATTAGAGTGACAGCCCCAATTAAATTAGAAATCCAGTATATCGTCCTCTTTAAAGGTGTATTTATGACCATGTATAAATATTACTTAAGGCTGTGAGAAAGCCTCATGAGTTCTATAATCAAAGACCAAGGGCAAGAAGTTTTATGAGAATGGGAAATAAGAACTCTAAAGAAAACAATAGTAAATGCAATGTGTAGGCTTATATTTCCATTATCAGGCAATGCTGAAGAGCTTCATAGGTGCTAAATATCTAAAAGAAGGTGCATTGAGTTTTATTCCCAAATGAGATGTTTCTATTCTGATCCATTTACACCTCTTACTACATGTATGCTTGTGTCTACAGGGCAATCCTTCTAAACAATGTGCTTTATTAAAATTTTTATGTGTCATAAAGGGAGAACAATATCTCCCCGATAGGCAGTAAAAAAAAAAAAAAATCAGCCCATATAAACACATAATAACAAGATAATGTAAATATATACATTTCCAAGCTGGACAAAAGCCCCAAAATACAGAACTCTATACAGGAAAACATCATTACTGTATATGCAAGTGATACATAAAAACTCAAAAGAAATTAAAGATATTCTCAATTGGCATATAGAAAAACCCCATAAAGCGTACAGTATACAGCACTTTACAGATTGCAGAGGCATTTGCCGAATTATTATAATGATGAAAAGAATATGAATGTTAAGACTTGAAGGAATGAGACGCTCAGTAGGATAGCAAGGATCTGTCTAAGGGCTCGTGTAGACGTGGGCTCCATGGTATTCAATAGTGGTGTGTAGATAAACTATTTTCTTCTTGGCCTGGGTATGCATTAGAAAAAAATTGCAGCATGCACTACTTTCTGCCAAGTCTCCACCATTCAAGTGTATGGGTGCGAGAGAAAAATCAGATCCCACATGGAACTATTATAAACCTAGGAAACTGTATTTGAACTTGTCCATTTAATGTAATTGTATAAAAACGGATCGCAGATGGGTGTCACACAGAAGTCAAAAAGGGACACCCTCTAATGGCACATCCGCCTCCAATCTTATCCAGAACAGAGCAATGAGGGTAATGTGAAGACACCCTAAGGCTGCTTTCACATATCCGTTTTTTGCCGTGCGGCACAATCCGGTAAAAACTGGAAAGAACGGATCCGGTGTGTGTTGCCGCTGGATCCGTTCTTTCCCCCATAGACTTGTATTAGCGCCGGATTGTGCCGCATGGCCTTGTGTTGCATCCGACTTTTGCCGTATCCGGCGTAAATATCTCATCCGGCGGCCGGATGGAACGCTGATTGCAGCGTCTTTTGTCGCCGGCAAAAAGACGTATGGCGCCATGTGTGGCCTGAGTTACAATGAAAGCCTATGGGAACCGGATCCGTCATCATCCGGCATATGACGGAATCCAAGCTCAGTAGCACAATGAATCAGTTAAAAAACGTAAGGAACGCATGGAAAAAACGGATCCGTTTTTTTGCCGGATCCGTTGCATCAATTTTTTTGCCAGATTGTACCAGACGGCAAAAAACGGATATGTGAAAGCAGTCTTAAGGTGGTGTCACACACAGCGACGGCGACAACGACATTGCTGCTAAGTCACCATTTTCTGTGACGTAGCAGCGACGTCCCGTCGCTGTGTGTGACATCCAGCAACGATCTGGCCCCTGCTGTGAGGTCGCCGGTCGTTGCTGAATGTCCTGCTTCATTTTTTGGACGTTGCTCTCCCGCTGTGAAGCACACATCGGTGTGTGTGACAGCGAGAGAGCGACAAACTGAAGTGAGCAGGAAGCAGGGAGACGGCTTCTGGCAGCCTGCGGTAAGCTGTAACCAAGGTAAACATTGGGTAACCAAGCGAAGTGCTTTGCTGGTTACCCGATATTTACCTTAGTTACTAGCGTCCGCCGCTCTCAGGCTGCCAGTGGCGGCTCCCTGCTCCCTGCACGCATAGCCAGAGTGCACATCGGGTAAATAAGCAAAGGTTTGCTTATTAACCCGATGTGTACTCTGGCTAGGAGTGCAGGGAGCCAGCGCTAAGCGGTGTGCGCTGGTAACCAAAGTAAATATCGGGTAACCAGCGAAGGGCTTTGCTTGGTTACCCGATTTTTACCTTAGTTACCAAGCACAGCATCGCTTCCACGCATCGCTGCTCGCTGGGGGATGGTCACTGGTGGTTGGTGAGATCTGCCTGTTTGACAGCTCACCAGCGACCATGTAACGACGCAGCAGCGATCCTGATAAGGTCAGGTCGTCGTCGTGATCGCTGCTGCGTCGCTACGTGTGACCCTAGCTTTAGACTAACTAATAGGTAATGAATCATCAATAGTCAGCCAATAGCTGCTCCACATCACCATCCTTACCCCTCACTGCCTACTAGTCAGACCCTAAAGATTGTAGTGGTGTAAAACATTAATCTCAAACATTAACACTATCACAACATTACACTTGAAATTTGTTCCTCTCTCAAAATAATCCTGAAAATTAATGCTCAGCCTTAGTTATCTTGGACTATGTTGCAGATCTTATAGTGGATATTGATGTCTGGCGTTTACAGTTCAATAAGGTATTTTCATAAAACGCTCTGATTTTAAAATTCTATTATAATAATATTACTACCATTACTATTGCTAATAAAAAATAATAATCATTAAATGTCCATGTATCTACAGCAAATAAAATCAATAAAATGCCCTGAAAGTCCAATCAACAATCCAGAATGGGTCAATATAGTAATAAAGGAATACAAAATGAATGTGGGTGAAATACAATGGTATGAACGGTTAACCATGTAACACATAAAATAAATATTACAATAATCATTATGTTCTGATAACAAATCTTATATAGGATGTGAATAAATAGATCTCTGGCAAAAATTAAGGGACCACTGCACAATTTTATAGAAATCAGCTTCTGTACATGTCGATTCCAGTGTCAGTTGAATTCCATCCAGAGCACACCTCATTCTACTGGGCAGGAGTGGCATAAGGTCACCCAAAGCAGTGTGAAAGACTGGTGGAAGACATACCAAGACGCATGAAAGCTGGGATTAACAATCATGGTTATTCCACAAAATATTGATTTCTAAACTCTTCCTGAGTATTGTTGTTTCTAAATAATTATGAACTTGTTTTCTTTGCATTATTTGAGGTTTGAAAGTAATGTATTTTTTTGTTATTTTGACCATTTCTCATTTTTAGAAAATAAATACAAAATTTTTTGCTTGGAAATTCGGAGACATGTTGTCAGTAGTTTATAGAATAAAGGAACAATTTGCATTTTACTCAAAAATGTACCTATAAAGAGAGATAAGTCAGAAAAACTGACAATATTGCAGTGGTCTCAATTTTTCGAGAGCTGTATCTATCTATATCTATATATATATATATATTTTTTTTTTTTTATTTTTAGTTTTTTTAACGGTTATCCTGATTTGTAGCCTGACAATCTGGTGAACCATGTCTCTTGATTCTGAGAGGCGCTAACAAATATCCAGTCCAGGGCAGTGAACTGAAACTTGAAGAAGAGTCTAGCTATCATTTTGCATTATTTATCGAATATGTTTTTGAAAAAAAATAGTTTTTGCTTTGCATTTCAAGATTAGATTTTACTTTGCTAATTTATTTAACTGTAAGGCATAGAATATCTAAACTTTTCATTGTTTCCAGCCATAGATTCTAAATGTACAACATGAGTAGCTATCGTGTATCCTCTGTATCGGGGAATTTTCAAGTTTAAAGGACAAAATCAATCAAAATATTACTTATTCCAATTAGAAATAAAGATTAAGCCAATATAAGTAAGCTTCTATATATCTGTTTGTTGTTCTTTGGGTCTTGTTTTTCACTAATGCAAAGTTATATGTAGACATATTTCCCCCTGCATCTGGATGTAAACCTTATTTGATGTGTTTCTACATAAACCAATGTCACTTTATATAGAAACACCCATTACTTATAGGTAAAACCATAAACTATAAGCAGATGATTTACACTAATACATGGCATGTAACAGTGTACCAGTTATTTTATTTGTTAAGGGCACCCTGCAATTATGTTTATTATTAATGTCACTTTTAATATTGTTATATATCATCTTCTTCGCAAATATTGCAAAATATCTGCATTTATTTCAATCAGATTATTTGAACTTTAGAATTTTTGCAGTGTATTCCTTTTTGGCTGCAATTACATATTGAAATCACTAACATAAACGATAAAACTATTGTGTTTGAAGTCTCACTTAAGACCTCCTTTATAAAAGAAGAGATTCTCAAAAGCTATGGAAAAATACTAGAGATCTAATGGTTATAGCCATGGTGGAGGGCGGCACTGGAGAATGTGGGTGGAAAGGTCACCAATCATCTCTACATAAAACATGTGATGACAATATTCTGCCATTAGAACAGTCTCGCAAATATGTAAAATCATCAGATATTATCGTAAAAAATATATATTTTTATTTTGTTTACTGTAGTTATTTTGAATTAAGGTTTTATAGTAGTTATTATCGCTCCAATGTGATAGGACAAGAAGTAGGCCGTTTACGGGAACATAACATGCTTCCAATCATCCGAAGAGCTAATTATTCCCCAGCATGCTGAAAAATCCATTTGCAATTGTGCAATAATTTCCAAAGAAAGGAAAGGAATCAACCCCCATTGTCATTGTGCCATTGAGCTATCATACAGTCAAAGCTTTAGCCTCGACAAGTGGCCATTTTAGTGACATTAGTACCCAATATAGATACATTGTAGATAGATTAAATAGAATATTATATGTGATAGATTGATAGATAATAGATAGTTAATAGATAGAAAATAGGTAGATAGGATTTTTGATAGATAGATGATAGATACATACATAGATCGATAGGATATAGATAGATAAACAGTAAGACAGACAGATAGATAGATCGATACATAGAGATATAAAGATAGATAGGATATAGATAGATGGATAGATAGATAGATAGATAGATAGATAGATAGGATATAAATAAATAGACAGTAGGACAGATCGATAGATAATGATACGATGGAAAGATAGGTAGATAGATAAATAGATAATATAGAGATAGATAGATAAACAATAGATACAATAGATAGATAGATGGATAGATAGATAAGATAATTGATAGATAGAGGGATAGATAGATAGATAGATAGATAATAGATATGATAGATAGATAGATAGAGATAATAGAAAGATAGATAGATAATAGATACGATATACGATGGAAAGATAGATAGATAAAAAACAGATATGATGGAAAGATAGATATATAGACAGATAGATACATAGTATCTTGTGGAGACAAGAGTTTTTTCAGTACCCCATATCTGGAGTGCTGACACTTCTGCTGTATATATACTGTATATATATATATATATATATATATATATATATATATATATATATACATACATACATACATTTTATATATATGTGTATATATATATATATATATATAAAATATATATATATTCAAATAAAATATACATAAAATATACATATGGAGGTAGTCAGATAATGTAAATATAAAAATAAAAGCAGCACCAGAACAATGTGGGTGCAAAGTTTCCCTGGCAAAGACCAAAACCAAATACACAGCAACAACAGGAGGCAGCACTCCAAAAAAGTATCATAAAGCGCGGTTTATTAAGTCCATAGTGGCAACATTTTGGTTCTGAGGTGTGCACCTTTTTCAAGCATACAGTGACATACAATATGTTGCATTTTCCCCACCGAAGTCAATAGAGAGAAATGTCCACACAACACAACTCTAAAATCACAAAACCAGTAACTAACACTGCACAGTGCAGACACCCTTTGTGTATCACATCTACTATGCACTTTAGCCAGATTATGGATAGTCACGGTTGTGGGACAGTAATATACTGAAATAATTCTTCATTGTATCAAGGACAAAACTACAGAGCCAGTGAATACTCATAAAGAGAGCCATTAAATGTGTGAAATATCCAGCACACTGACTATTATGGCTACATGCACAGTGTGGATTTTATGATTTCCAGTACAGTATCATTAAGAACAGTGAATAAAGACGCATAAAAGCAATCATTTTACCGTTTAGCCAATCAACTTCAGTGATTTAAACAGTAATTGAAGTTAAAGGGGTATTCCCATCTCCAAGATCCTATTGTAATGTGCAGTAGGTGTAATAATAATATTAGCAAATACCTCCAATTAGAAATGCTGTATAGTTCTTCTGATTTACTATGTTTCTTATCTCATGTTTAGGTCATTGCAGGACCTTAGATATTTATGGTTATGACTATGAGCAACTAACTATGACTATATGCGTGGTCGTAACTATGGATACCTAAGCTGTAATGCCCTGCACATGAGGTAAGAAACATGGCTATATCAGAAGAACTACCGTATATTACATTTCTAATTGGAGATACAGTGGAATCTTGGATTATGAGCATAATTGGTTCCAGGAGTGTGTTCTTAAGCCAAGTTACTCGTATATCAAAGCAAATTTTCCCATAGGAAATAATTGAACCGCAGACAATTCGTTCCACAACCGAAAAGTATTTACTGCATTTATACAAACTTATTACAGTAATACAAAATAATGTACTGTAGTCATATAAAATTATTACAGTACACTAATATAAAACACTGTACAGTAAAAACATATAAAACAAATTAAACTGCACTTTAGCTTACAATAAAATTGTTGGTGTGTGAGAGGTACAGTACAAGCAATGTGCTATACTGGTTATCAATAAGAAAATACAATACTGTATCCACAAATGCAAATTGATAGACATGCTATATAGTATATACTGTACTGTACAATGGTATACTGTACATATGTACAGAAAGTTACCTCCAGAGCGGGTCAGAGCATGGTGAAAGGACTGAATCGGAAGTGTGCACGGTGAGTATTTGCTCTTTATGCAAAGCATTGCTCTTAAACCAAGTTACAAATTTTTAGAAAGCTTTGCTTGTCTTACAAAATGCTCTCAAACCAAGTTTCTCTTAATCCAAGGTTCCACTGTATTTGCTTATATTCTTATTATTACATTAAGTGAACACACTTTTAAAAATGGCCTATAATATCAGACCACACCTTGGATAAGAGTAATATATTAGCCTCCCAATATAATGTCCCATACACACACAATGTGTAGATAATGCCCAGGCTGACTCCATCCGTACGTCCTTTTAGATAGGAGACATACTGGTGTAATTACACATCTTGTAGGTATTCAGAATGGACTAAACATACAGCCTTGCTGAGATTCTACCAGACTTCTGGTTTCCGGTTGGAATGACAGGCCTGACAATAGCTTTGTGGGTGTACCAGAGGAACACACCTTGGTTACGAGGTTACCAAAGGTGCCGCTCCTTCTCCTCAGATCATATAAGGCCTGTCATCATTAACATTTTACTACTGCAGGAATATTGTTACTAAATACTATTATTTATTGACCTTACTGAATTAAGAAGTAGGCCTTAAAGCTCTTAGGCCACGATGCCAAATTTAGAAGTGGAACGCAAAGCTCCTAGGCTCCAGAGCTGCAAAATGTATATCAGTGGCTCCCATCCACCACAGCTACTAATCCCTAGACTATGTTCACATGTTGCTTTTTGCTGCTTTTTTCTGTAGACAAAACCTGTACTTTTGGCAATAAAGAAGCTGTTTACAAAAAGCTGTTTCTGATGCTTTTTTTTCATTACGTTTCTTTCTCTGCCTTATTAGTGCAAATTATATGTGTTATTTGTCTATGGTATATGTTAAATAAAGATAGTCTTATTCACCAAAAACTTAAAAAAATGCATAGATGGGTTTTGCACTTCCTCATTGCTTTCTATGGTGAAAAAACGCAGCAAAAAAACCCTGAGAGAATTAACATGCTGTAGGTTTTAAAAACTCAATAGTTTTACAATTCAGTCAGGAAAATAAAAATAATCATGTTCATGAGATTTATTCACACAATTTTAAAAAACATTAAAAAAAATGTAAAATCACAATGTGTGAACATAGCCTTAGGAGATTTTTACCCCCCTGTGGCTCCAGCACGTGGGTGCGACTGACTGCAGCCTCTGCACTTTCTTCTGCTGCACCCCTGGCCAAAATGCAATGTTAGCCCTTTATGCAAAGCAGAATTCAGAGAAGGTGATTCATCACTCTGTCTTGAATGAACTTTTCATTAGTATATTAAGCAACCCCCTCCCTCAAATATCAACATGCTACCAATGCACTTGTAATATGTCCCACGTCTAAACAGATCTACAGATGAAATTGTGTCTTCTACTCATAGAGATGTCTGTCATTCACCGTCATTATAGAAGCCAACTATACTATATCAAATATTTTACCATTTAATGTATATCTACAAATAAGTGAACTAATCAGTGCTCTTTAATGCACCAGTCTGCTATGGTGTCATCAAATAACTAGGTGCCATAGAACTAGTAGAAGACAGAGAGGAAGAAGATGCCTTAAATGGGCTAAGTATGTAGGTGTAAAGCAAACCATCTTCTACCAGTCACAGACCCACACATGCTACAGCAGCAGAAAACTACCTACTACTACGCACCAACCCACACATGCAGCAGATGATCATCTACTACCACTCACAGGCCCACACATGCAGCAACAAACTATCTAATACCACTCACATACCCAAACATGCTACAGCAGAAGCAGAAAGCCATCCGCTGCCACTCATAGACCCACACATGCAGCAGCAAATCATCTACTACCACTCACAGACCAACACATATTACAGCAGAAGCAGCAAGCCATCCACTGCCACTCATAGACCCACACATGCAGCAGCAAACTATCTACTACCATTCACAGACCCACACATGCAGCAGCTGATCATCTAATACCACTCACATACCCACACATGCTACAGCAGAAGCAGCAAGCTATCCACTGCCACTCATAGACCCACACATGCAGCAGCAAATCATCTACTACCACTCACAGACCCACACATGCTACAGCAGCAGGAAATCACCAGCTACCACTCACAGAGCCACACATGCTACAGCGGCAGCAGCAAGCCTTCCACCTCCACTCACAGACCCACACATGCAGCAGCAAACTATCTACTACCACTCACAGACCCACACATGCTACAGCAGCAGTAGCAAATCACCAACTACAACTCACAGACTCACACATGCTACAGCAGCAAACCACCAACTACTACACTCACAGACCCACACATGCTACAGCAGAAAACATCTACTGCCACTCACAGAGCCACACATGAATCAGCAAACCATCTACTAGCACTCCCAGAGCCACACATGCTACAACAGCAGCAAACCATCTACTACCACTCACAGACCCACAGATGCAGTAGCAAACCATTAACTACCAGTCAGACCCACACATGCTACATGGGTCTGAGTGGTAGTAGATGGTTTGCTGCTGTAGCATGTGCGGGCCTGATTGGTAGTAGATGGTTTGCTGCTGTAGCATGTGTAGGTCTGAGTGGTAGTAGATGGTTTGCTGCTGTAGCATGTGTAGGTCTGAGTGGTAGTAGATGGTTTGCTGCTGTAGCATTTGTGGGTCTGTGAGTGGTAGTAGATTGTTTGCTGCTGTAGCATGTGTGGACATGCTACAGCAGCAAACCATCTACTATCACTCAGACCCACACATGCTACAGCAGCAAACCATCCACTACCACTCAGGCCCGCACATGCTACAGCAGCAAACCATCCACTACCACTCAGACCAACACATGTAGTAGCAAACTATCCATTACTACTCACACACTCACACATGCAGCAGCAAATCACCTACTGCTACTCACAGACCCACACATGTAGCAGCAGCAGCAAACACCTACTGCCACTCACAGACCCACACATGCAGCAGCAGCAAACACCTACTGCCACTCACAGACCCAAACATGCAGCAGCAGCAAACACCTACTACCACTCACAGACTCACACATGCAGCAACAGCAGCAAACACCTACTGCCACTCACAGACCCACACATGCAGCAGCAGCAAACACCTACTGCCACTCACAGACCCACACATGCAGCAGCAGCAAACACCTACTACCACTCACAGACTCACACATGCAGCAACAGCAGCAAACACCTACTCCCACTCACAGACCCACACATGCAGCAGCAGCAAACACCTACTGCCACTCACAGACCCACACATGCAGCAGCAGCAAACACCTACTACCACTCACAGACTCACACATGCAGCAACAGCAGCAAACACCTACTGCCACTCACAGACCCACACATGCAGCAGCAGCAAACACCTACTGCCACTCACAGACCCACACATGCAGCAGCAGCAAACACCTACTGCCACTCACAGACACACACATGCAGCAGCAGCAAACACCTACTGCCACTCACAGACCCACACATGCAGCAGCAGCAAACACCTACTGCCACTCACAGACACACACATGCAGCAGCAAACATCTACTGCCACTCACAGACCCACACATGCAGCAGCAAACACCTACTGCCACTCACAGACACACACATGCAGCAGCAGCAAACACCTACTGCCACTCACAGACCCACACATGCAGCAGCAGCAAACATCTACTGCCACTCACAGACACACACATGCAGCAGCAAACACCTACTGCCACTCACAGACCCACACATGCAGCAGCAAACACCTACTGCCACTCACAGACCCACACATGCAGCAGAAAACATCTACTGCCACTCACAGACCCACACATGCAGCAGCAAACACCTACTGCCACTCACAGACCCACACATGCAGCAGCAGCAAACACCTACTGCCACTCACAGACACACACATGCAGCAGCAGCAAACACCTACTGCCACTCACAGACCCACACATGCAGCAGCAGCAAACATCTACTGCCACTCACAGACACACACATGCAGCAGCAAACACCTACTGCCACTCACAGACCCACACATGCAGCAGCAAACACCTACTGCCACTCACAGACCCACACATGCAGCAGAAAACATCTACTGCCACTCACAGACCCACACATGCAGCAGCAAACACCTACTGCCACTCACAGACCCACACATGTAGCAGCAGCAAACACCTACTGCCACTCACAGACCCACACATGCAGCAGCAGCAAACACCTACTGCCACTCACAGACACACACATGCAGCAGCAGCAAACACCTACTGCCACTCACAGACACACACATGCAGCAGCAAACACCTACTGCCACTCACAGACCCACACATGCAGCAGCAAACACCTACTGCCACTCACAGACACACACATGCAGCAGCAAACACCTACTGCCACTCACAGACCCACACATGCAGCAGCAGCAAACACCTACTGCCACTCACAGACACACACATGCAGCAGCAGCAAACACCTACTGCCACTCACAGACACACACATGCAGCAGCAAACATCTACTGCCACTCACAGACACACACATGCAGCAGCAGCAAACACCTACTGCCACTCACAGACACACACATGCAGCAGCAAACACCTACTGCCACTCACAGACCCACACATGCAGCAGCAAACACCTACTGCCACTCACAGACCCACACATGCAGCAGAAAACATCTACTGCCACTCACAGACCCACACATGCAGCAGCAGCAAACACCTACTGCCACTCACAGACACACACATGCAGCAGCAAACATCTACTGCCACTCACAGACACACACATGCAGCAGCAGAAAATCAGAATGCAGGGGAGTTGTGACTCCACTAAATTAGGTAGTCGGTAGAATGTAAAATAGTGATATTCTGCAATGCATTTGCACAGAAATATGATATATACAGTTAACCAGAGCAGCACTTCTGCAGTGGATTTGACAATTTCTTTCTGTCTGGAGCCTATTGATTTCTTGCTGCACTGAGGCACTGATGTTCTGGATAATAATACTATTAACATTATTACAAATCAGAAGGATATACAGTAAAGCAGAGATAATTGATCTATCAGTGAGATATATGTTCGTAGTAATGAGATAGAGGGTATATAAATGAAGCTTCCCAATGGCATCATTGGTAAATGTTTATCTAAACATTTAGATAGGGCTAAAGCCATGGTGTGAAAAGGGATGAGCATACACTAACTGGCTCATACCTGACCATGAGGGGATATAAATTTGTATATTCTCCTCGTGTTTGTGTGGTCTTCCTCCATGTGCTATGGTTCCCTCTCACATGCTAAAGATGGGTAGGAATTTAGATTGTGAGCCCCAATGGGGACAGTGATGATCACATCTGTAATGGACTGCGGAATTAATAGCACTGAATAAGTGAGTAACATAAATATAACTGTCTTGGGTTTCTTCTAGGTCCAACTTTAGCAATGCAATATCTGATATTGACCCTAAATGTAGTAATTTCTTCCTGAAAGTTCTACCCTTTCTAGACTTGTTCATACATGCAATGACAATGCCACCTTACATAGCTCCACATAGAAATGATAGGAGACATGAAGAGTAAATACATTTCCGCACTGATTTGGTACCCCGAATGGTATAATACTGATTAGCCAGTATCTCTTGTGAATCCATTACCTAGAGGATACAGTAGAGCTCTCAAGGTACCTATGCTACATGTGATGAGAAGGTGAAATAACACTGAAGCCCAAATACAAGGAGCATCAGGTCAGTCCCTAAAAGTAGAATGGTCTGTGCTGGAGCAGCATCAGGTGCAGCAGGCACTGAGAGTCCTGTCATCAGATCTCTGCCTGGGGAATTGGACTATGGAGCAATTGAGATTTATTATCTAAATGGTCTTAAAGCCCTATCAGTGAGGAGTCAAGTCAAATGAAATCACAGGCAGCCTCTTAAAGCTTCCCACCATGCCACCGGTACCCATCCCCCACGCCTGGATGATCTCTCTCTGCAATAGGGGAGCTCATAATACACCATAGAAATGGAAATATATATATATATATGTGTGTATGTGTATATATATATATATATATATATATATATATATCTATGTGTGTTTAGTGTTTATATATGCATATATATATATATATATATATATATATATATATATATATATACTGCATATGCGCATGTGTGCATGTATACCTATATATATATATATATATATATATATACACACACATATGTGTGTGTGAGTATATATGTGTATGTGCGTATGTGTATATATATTCACACGTCTACTAGGCAATGAGGTACATACATTTCAGTGATGTTGGCAGCATGTGAGATGTTCTTCAGCACTGGGAAAGCTCCAATCCCAGGGCGCCTTATCACAGGAGATCCTTGTGGAATTACAAGTGCAGGAATCAGGACAGGCCAGTGCCCTCCAAAATAAACCAAGGAAAATCCAGCAAGTGTAGCACCACATTGGCATCAGGATGGGTCCATGCCTCCCTTTCCAGAGGCCCATGATAGCTTCCAGCTCCTCCGACCCTATTGAAGAGCAGGCAGATCCCCTATATCCCCAGTGCTGGATGCAGGAGCTCCTG